>NC_082383.1:21652164-21742164 GCF_031168955.1 Gadus macrocephalus
CATCACCCTCCCCACACTTCTGATCCCCCTCCCTCCCTCCATCCCTAATGGCTCCCTCCCTTCCTCCCGTTTCATAATGTCTCCTTCTTCTCCCTCCCTTCTGATGTCCCTCCCTCCCACCTCCTTCTTCTCCCTCCCTTCTGATCTCCCTCCCTCCCTCCCTTCCTCCCCTAATGCCTCCGTCCCTCTCGCCCATCTCCTAATGTCTTGTTCTTCTCCCTCCCTCCCTCTCTCCCGTCTCCTAATGCTGTTCTCCTCTCCCCCCCCCCCCCCCCCAGCCTGAGCGCCTCGGTCCCAGGGTACATCCCCAGCTACCTGGAGAAGGACGAGCCCTGCGTGGTGTGCGGGGACAAGGCCACGGGCTACCACTACCGCTGCATCACCTGCGAGGATGCAAGGTAAGCCCCGCCCCCTTGGAGGCGGGTACTACCGGGAGGGTACGACCGACGGGGGGCTGGGCGCCGTTGCTCGGGGGGAACGTGTCGGGACCTGCCTCGCCTTTGGACGGGACACACACCGTACGCCTTTCTTAGAGAAAGACTCCGACGCCGAGGCAGAGAGAAAGGGCACGTGCACGCCCCCAATCGTGCACCTAGTGTATATACGTACCTATGTGTAGGTAGGATTTGTTGAGGTTGGAAAGGTGTCAAGGGTGTGTGTACGCAAACATTCCACGTCAAACAAGCTAATGCACGTGGCTGGGAGGTTACCTCTCAGCCACGTGTTTCGGGCCCCGGGACGGCCCAGGGCCCCGAACGCGCTCCCCTGCGCCGCGGGGAAAGGTACCAGAGCGTGTCAGCGGAGCACGGAGAGAACACACGATGCAACGTGGGCGTTTCCAGCGGGGGGGGGGGGGGAAAAAACATTTTGTTCTTCTGTGTGAGTTGTACATGCGCGGTTTCACGGAGTCTAAATATAGGTCGCGCCGTTCCTTTTGCCCGAAGCCACAACGTATGGAATTCAAATGAAGGGTTCCAAGCCCTCAATTTCGTGCGACGCACACTCCCCGAGGCCCTGATCTGCACCCCTCAGAGAGATCTGGGTCCCCCTGAGGGGTTGGGTGAACCAGCGCGAGTAGAAAGCGCTTCCAGTTCGTCCAAGTCGCAAAGTCCGAGTCCGACATTGGCGCGGGAGAGAAGTCCCAAAGGTTTCTAGGCGGAGAGTCCGCCCATGCAAACGCACACTCACATGCACGCTCACAGACACACACACAAATACAGACAAACACACAGACCAAAACACACACACACACACACACAAACACACACACGTTATCTAAGTGCTTTGGGTGTCTGAAAAGCACTGAATAAATGCAAGCCATTATTATTGTTTGTAGTATTATATTAAGTATCTGTGTCAGTGATCGGAAAAGATCTCTCAAAAGTATTCCTACACGTTTTCCTCAAAACAAACCCTTTCATTTACGACGTTGGCGGTGGTGACTGTCTGGGTTTAGCAGGAAGTGTTGCCTGCGGTTGGAGCGGCTTCGGATGGCGTGCGTTCTCAGAGGAACACCGCCAGCCCCCGGGGGCCGACGGGGCGTTGGACCGGCTTGGGCGGGGGGCAGGCGAGACGTTATCAGCCGTCATGTGACATGTGATCTGGAACATTTGATGGCTCGGCCAATTGCTAATTAATAACCCTGTGTTCCTCTTTAATCCGCAATCGAATCAGGTCCAGAAATCGAATCAGCTCGTGATTGTCGTGGGGGGGGGGGGGGGGGGTGGGGGGGAAACGGATGAGTTAGAGTCCGCTGTCGTTTTTTCCCCACCGTCCCTCCTCCCCGTCCGACGGTCTGACCGTCCGTCCGTCCGTCCGTTCCGTCCCCCCTCAGGGCTTCTTCCGCCGGACCATCCAGAAGAACCTCCACCCGGCCTACTCCTGCAAGTACGAGGCCCGCTGCGTCATCGACAAGATCACCCGCAACCAGTGCCAGCTGTGCCGCTTCAAGAAGTGCATCGCCGTGGGCATGGCCATGGACCGTGAGTCACTGCAGCACCCAGCACCCACAACCCCAGCCCCCCCTAGTCGACCAGGCCCCCCCCCTGGTCGACTAGGGGGGGGGAGTGTGATTAGCCTTACAAGCCGTTTCGAAAATCAGCCCCATATGACATCACGAGTGGGCGTGTCCTCCTAGATCTGTGCTGGATAGATCAGTCTACCAGCCTGCCCAGTTGACTGAAGTAGAGGACACGCCCACTCGTGATGTCATATGGGGCTGATTTTCGAAACGGCTTGTAAGGCTAATCACACTCACACCTGGTGGTATAATATGTCCCCTTTAACACCGATGATAAAGTTTTACACTTGAGGCTTTGTAGTTGACTTCATAGCACCGTCTGAGCCCCCTTCCTTGAGCAGAATTAAGTGTGGAAACAAAGCCTCGTGGCCAACTGCAGGGTTTCATT
Organism: Gadus macrocephalus; assembly: GCF_031168955.1. Lineage (NCBI taxonomy): Eukaryota > Metazoa > Chordata > Actinopteri > Gadiformes > Gadidae > Gadus > Gadus macrocephalus. The sequence goes on from NC_082383.1 coordinate 21,654,573, forward strand.
CCCAGCTTCTTAAGTCTTCTGAAGCCAAACCCCACTTTTTCAAAACATACGTTTTGTGTTTTTTTTTTGCCAAAGCACAGATTAGTCACGCATTCCTATAAAGCAAAATGTGGTCAAACATGATCCATATTTATGGCTGCATGGATAATTATGCACGCATATGCATGCATGCTTTTCAATTTTAAACGCTTGCTAGCTTGCCCTCTTGTGACGCTAGTCAACATAGTGCTGTGCTCCTAAATGAGTAGCGAAACACGTCACGCTCACTTGTCTCGTAACTTTGTCTCGTAACTTTTCTCGGAAACTTTTCTCGTAACTATAGTCACAAGAATACACAGTACAGCATTTTGTTTATGGTGTATGATCTTTATCCCGGGAGGGCCTTTTCTGATAGATTTCTCTGGTACAGGGCCAAGTCACGTGCCAATTTTCATCTTTGTGAGATTTGAAACCCTTTTGTCGGCCACAAACCCTCTCCCACAATACCAAAATAGCTCAATATAATTCATCAGATTGTGCGTACGCAGTCAGGAAGAGGACATCCATGTCCTTTTGCGTCTCGTGTCTGCTCACGAGTCTCGAGGCATCAGAAAACTGGTTGCTGTCCCCCGGCCCAAATTTGCTCCGGGGCAACTTTCACCGGTCATTACTCAGAGCTGTAATCATCAATTAGCGTCTTGAACATAAAACCAGAGCACGCTTTTGCTCCTAGCAAAACACTATCTGGGTAAGACCAACCGGTGGAGCCTCGATGCTCACGCTGAATAGCTTCCACCGCCATTTCCACTTTTAAAGCACTCGTTTTCAACCACATTTCGTCACACGGAAACTCTGTGCCGAGTTTCAGGGTTGTTATTTTCATAAGATATGTATATTTTTTATGCTTTATTATAGCGTGAGATAGCTCGGAAGGTATGGGAGGTAGAGGGGAGGACATGAAGCAAATGACCACGGGCAGGAGTCGAACGCGGGTCGCTGCCCCCCCCCCCCCCCCTTATTATTAACCCTGTCCTGCTCTTCCTCCCCCCCGCCGCCACAGTGGTGCTGGACGACTCGAAGCGCGTGGCCAAGCGCCGCCTGATCGAGGCCAACCGGGAGAAGAGGAAGAAGGAGGAGATGGTGAAGACGCTGCAGAGCCGGCCCGAGCCCAGCGACAGCGAGTGGGACCTGATCCACATGGTGACGGAGGCCCACCGCCACACCAACGCCCAGGGCACCAGCTGGAAGCAGAAGCGCAAGTTCCTGGTAACCAATGCCGCTCCGTTCCTCTCCGTGCGCTTTCTTTACGTTCGCATTCAGGACGCTTTTATGCAAAGCGACCGACTCACACACACATTGACTCACCGCCAGCAGAGTCAGCCATGCAAGGCGACAGCCAGCGCGTCAGGAGCAGGTTTGGGCGAGGCGTCTCGCTCCGGGACATCTCTGGCGAGGCGTCTCGCTCAGGGACATCTCTGGCGAGGCGTCTCGCTCAGGGACATCTCTGGCGAGGCGTCTCGCTCCGGGACATCTCGACGCTCACAGCTGGGAGGAGCCGGGGATTGAACTAGCAGTTATTTCTGAATAGCAACTGGGGTTTGTCTAAGCTCAGGCTTAGCTCAGGAGGATCCCTGTCTCCTCTTAGCTATATCGAGTATCGAGTTGTCCCAGGCTGCTCCTGACTGTTGCATTGTATGGCCTTGGATTGTGTGTATAATCCGTTGAAAGTCGCTTTGATTAAAAGAGTCTGCTAAACACCCAAAAATATATATCATAAAATATGAAATCGCAGACCGCTGCTATAAATAAGAGGTGGTTGCTATGTGTATTTAGAATCAAACAAACTTTTATTTTTTGCGGAAGAAATACAAAAACAATTAAATTAGTAAAAAAAACAACGTTGCATCATTGATTCATTTAGTAAGGAGCCGTGCAATGAGGGAGATAATGCACAGCGAGCCGGTCATTATCGTGTAATCAAGCCCTCACTGTCTCTCCCCCAGTGGGGGTTAATCTGGAATGACCAGCTCCACATTGATGTGATGACACTGGGCAATCAATCGGATCGTCTCCCCCATACACCCACACCCTGGGTCAGACGGACCCCCAAGGGCCGACCACCAAGCCTACGGGTTTTAGTGATATAATATTCATTTCTAAAATGCGTTCCTCCGTTGTCTACACTGCTGAAGCCTACTTCCATTGCACTTCTTTAAATATACGTCAGAGTCGTGGTGCCTTGTGGTTTTGTGTGGAACTCTGTGGCTGATTGGCAGGAGGGAAGACAGACCCCCTCCTCCTTTCACGGGATGAAGGAAACTGTCGTAGTTACCACGGACGACTGAACTGTTTCGCTGCAGGACGCCAAGTTGCTATGGCAACCGCCCAGATGCCTTCGCATTCGCGTGTAGGCAAGATGAATTGGAAATGTACGTATTTGTCAACAGCGGCTTCAGAATGAGGGTTATTCATGATTGCCGCATTACAACACTGGCAAAAAACGTTCCGGCGACATTAATAATTCACCGCGGGGGAGAAGACCGCCGTAATGGGTTTGAGGAAAAAAAAAATGAAACGACAACATGAAAAACCTCTTGCAAAACTTGTTTTCCCTTTCGACCAATCGCGCGCAGTCCACGAGGCTACCCGTTGGCTCCGCCTCCCGGCGACGGCAGTTACCTTGCCACAAAGGTCAATGACAGTTGCCTGGCAACCGTTGCTGCACAAAGGCACGTGAATCACATGTTGCTCTTCTCTCAAGACATTCCCAGAAACGCGCAGGGTGGGGGAGGGGGGCTGAGGTGAGGTGATGTGGGGTTGATTACCACATCACCTGCAGCCCCTTGACTCTGATTGGTTCTGAACTCTGAGCCCTAAAGGCAGTTTCTGTCTGCCTTTGAGCCGCAGACATTTTGTGGGCTGTGCGGGTCGTCGGTATGTCCTTAACCTGAGGCGGTTTGCTCCGGTTTCATCGTTTAAGGGTAGGGCGGCATACCTTTGCCTCCTGCTATGCGTTGCTCAGAGCCGAATCACGGTCTGAGCACACTGTGAATCCGTGTGCTCTTTTGCAGCTGATCTGCCTTTTAAAGTACAGTCGTAAGTATGGGATACGCGGATGTTAGTTATGGATAATTTCGTTTATTGGGATTATCGGGATCACTGGGGTTTCACAATGCAGGACCACGAGGCCAATCTGAAGGGGTTTATTTGGCTCACTGAAAATGATCATGCTTATTATCCAGCTACTTACTAAATACATATAACATTTGACAGAAATATAACTCTTTTTATTGACTTACAAGTAATTTAATTACTTCCGCCAAAATAATCTGCTAAAAAAGTCGACTGGCCTGCGTCTATAGCAACAGTCTGTTATTCATAGCAGCACTCTGATATTCCAAGTAAACCAATAAACCAATCACAATCAAGCATTCAACAAAGCTGTGTATTAAATCTCTTTCATCCATTCATAAAGTTCAGATAGTTAACGTCATCTCAAATTACTGATTGAAAATATTGAGATGCGTGAAGGTATAAGGACACATCAGCTGGCTTTCAACAAGATAATGGATTCATAGTTGATGAGGTAATGGTGCGAAACCCAACTAATGGTAATGTTATATAACCTAGTTATGGTGTGAATACCTAGTGTGCCCTCATATGGCACCCAGTTTGATGTGTACTGCTTTGATTTATAATGAGGCTGAATTTCATATTTCCATTTTATTATTAATTTGGGTTGTCAAAATGTCTTACAACTTTACTGTAGGTATTGAAGAATGAGCCTTTGCTACACTTCATTTGATAAATGAAACCCTTTGACGTTTACTGTGTGTGTGTTTGTGTTTGTTTTTATGTGTGTGTGTGTGTCTCTGTGTGTGTGTGCATGTATATGTGTGTTTGTGCATGTATCTTTGTGTTTGTATGTGTATGTGTGTTCTGTGTCCACGTGTGTGTGTGTGTGTGTGTGTGCGCGTGTGTGTGTGTGTGTGTGTGTGTGTGTGCGTGTGCGTGTGTGTGTGTGTGTGCGTGCGTGTGTGTGTGCGTGTGCGTGTGTGTGTGTGCGTCCAGCCGGAGGACATCGGCCAGGGCCCCATGGTGCCCACGCCGGACGGGGACAAGGTGGACCTGGAGGCCTTCAGCGAGTTCACCAAGATCATCACCCCCGCCATCACCCGCGTGGTCGACTTCGCCAAGAAGCTGCCCATGTTCTCCGAGGTAGGCTGTGAGGGGGGGGGGCTCTGTGTTGGGGGCTCGTCCCTTCTGCCCTCCGTGCGTTCAATCGTCCCGCAGCCTCCTTCATCAGTCCGCCCTCTCGTTTCGGCGTGTCTTGTATGTGTTCAGGTGTCTCGTGTTGCATTGCGTTGTGCTATAACGCGGCCTAATTACTTGCGGAGGCCGAGACGTGACCCTCCGTCTTTAACCACGACGGTCATGACCTGTGTGCGTCATCCGAGCCCCCCCCCCCCCCCCCCCCCCCCCCCCCCCCCCGCTGGAGCCCCCCCCCCCCCCCCCCCCCCTCCCCGCCCGGGGACCGCGGAGCGTGTGAGCGTGATGGGCCGTGTGTGTGAGTGTGTGCGTCAGCGTGTGTGTGAAGAGCGTGTGTGTGAGTGATGTATCAGTGTGTGTGTTGGGAACGTGGGTGTGTCAGGAGTGTGTGTCGGAAGCATGTGTGTGTCAGAGTGTGTGTGCGGGGAGCACGTCTGTGGGCGTGTGTGTCGGGAGCGTGCGTGGCGGCAGAGTGTGCGTGTCAGGGTTATTTCCGTCCCTCTCGGTTCCGTCTGTCGTCCTCCCCGCGAGTATCAAATGAAACCGCTTAAATCTGGAGCAGCCATCCCTCTCACCAGGGGCCCGGGCCCCAATGAGGTGCGCCTCTGCGATCATCAGGATGGATGGGGGTGGTGTGAGGTGGTGTACTCCATCCGCTGGGTGTGTTCCCTAGGAGGGGCTGTGGTGGAGTCCTACGTCAGGCTGAACTGGCCAGGATCGACGCGGTGGCGTCAGGCGTCGTCCTCCATCGGCTGGTCGTGTAAACTAGGATGAAGCGGTGGGCGGTGGGCGGTGGGTGGTGTACTCATCCGATGGGTGTTCTAGCTAGGACAGATGAGCTGGTGTCCGCCGGTGTCCTCCGTCAGCGTGTTGCCAGGCGTCCTCCCCGGAACTCCAGGGCTTCCATTGTGCTCCGCTAACGAGGCTCGTTAGTGGGACTGCAGACAGCCGATTGGACGGGCTCTCCAACTTCTCCCGCTCTCTTTGGTGCTCGCCCCAGCTGAGGGGACGAGGTGCTAATGAGCGCAGGAAGCTTGGCTCGTCACCACCGCCGGCCGGCTGCTGATTGGCCGCTGTGACGGCCACATTGGCCTTTCAGTTGTCATTGTGCATGTACCCCTAGTGGCGCCAGGATGTTGATTGCGGGCGGGCCTCCAGAAAACTGGATGGGCCAGTCGAAATAAAATAAAAAACGGGTTCCCCTTCGTCTCCGTTTCAGCGCTTCTCTGCGGCACTGAGGAAAGCAGGAAAACGATCCAAAATTATTTCTCCCCTGTAGCTTATTTCTTAAGAATAATTGAATGAATAACATATCTAACCATATAAACAACAGCATAACAATCCGAGATAACTGATAAATAACCACAAATGCACACAAATCAATTAAAACTAGCTTGTGGGACGTGGGGCTTGTTACAGCAGGAGGCGACGGGGTTTCATGCTGAACACAGCAAGTATTTCTTGATATTCCAGTGAATCTGTCAACATTGTTGCCCCGGTGCCTGTATTTATCCGATTGACAGCTGAAAAGAGTCTGAAAAGACAGTACTTGTCGCCATGGGCAATGTGAGGAGGCTGTTCATGTTCATGTTCATATCACGGGGGATGCGTCGGGCACTTCTACGAGTGTTAATTTTTTCTCGATCACGGTCTTGTTGGCCTTTGCCTTTCTTTTAAGCTGCTGCATAAACACAGGGTGCTCTGCGTCTTCCACCGGAATGGAAAAGTGTTCGGCTCCATCATCTGCTTGTCCATTACGTCATTCCATAATTTCTGTAGGTCCGAGTTCTGCTGTGCAGGGGATGATTTGCCCAGTAGAATCAACGTGCGTATTGCCGCCTGTAGGCAGGCTGTCCACACGTGGGAGTAGAAGCCGCTGATTGGCTGAGAAGCTTTTACTGAGAACGCTTTCCTCAGGCTGCTTATTGGATGAACAGCTAGAATGAAAATCACTCACTACTCACTATAGGCCTGGGTCAAAGTGGGCGGGCCCGGAACTAAAATGGGTGGGCCCAGGCCCACCCGGGCCCAATGGTCGCGCTGCGGGGGGTGTGTGCTCCTTGTTTTGTCTGCCTTTGCTCTCATAGGCCTGGGCCCAGTTTCCCGAAAGCATCGTTAGCCTAAGTGGATCGTGAAGTGCGTCGTGCGAGCGTCGTACAGTTTTCACACCGTTTCCCCGAAGGCATCGTTGGTAACGAACGTCAGGGGTACGCGTCGGATGCTAAGAGCATCGTTAGCCTACTATAGCCTCAGTGGCGTCACCAGCGGACATTCCGTGTATAAACGCACCCAATACCACGGAATGCCCAGCTGGCGCAATTTCGCAACCAAAAACAGTGGTTGCCACCACCGATATATTACTCATAGACTACTGTTAGATTTAAACAGCATTATAGAGACATGTTAGAAGTCAACAACAACATAATTTATTGCAGCGATTTAAAATTCAAAAAGTACATGCGCAGCCGAAATGTCAAACGCCACGTCACAAGGCATGTAATAAAATCAAATGATTCCATTGCTCTTGTGTGGGAGGTCGCTTTCGAGCTGCAGTTGCCGTCTCCCTCTGATTTTAATTCAACCATCGTGGTTAAAATGTCCTCATATTGATCAATGACAGAAGGCATAGGCTACTGTAGACATGAGTCATGCTGAGACCAGCGGGTGTCTGAGAATTTCTGCAGGTGTTTTGTGTTGCGATGGTTTGCCGTTCACTATTTATTGGACCCTGTCTAGACAGTAACGAACATCCCTAACCATAGATAACCGCGTTTGTAGTCTACACTCCGACGTGAACTCATTATTGCGTGTGTGTGTCTTTCTGGTTGTATGTGTGTGTGCGTGTGTGTTTGTCTGTCTGTGTGGGTGTCTGTGTGTGTGTTCCGTGTGCGGGTGTGTGTGTTCCGTGTGCGTATCTGTGTGTGTGCGTTCGTATGTGTGTGTGTGTGTGTGTGTGTGTGTGTGTGTGTGTGCAGACATGACGGTGTGGGTAGACTATAGCTGAGAGCAGTGATCATGCATATTGCAGGAGGTGTCTGGTTACATAACCGATGGCACGGGATAAACCCCATAACAAACAATCATGCTTTCCCAACCATCTGAAAACATTTTAGTTGGTACTGAAAACTTGTTATACTTATGGATGAATTATCTTCCATAAATGAACAATTGAATCCCTCTCTCTCGGAATAGGTACGTTTTTTAAAGTCCTGAAAATGTAATGTGTCAGTGTTCCTCTGAATACACATGAATACTTAATGAACTGCCCTGGATTATGACTCATTTTTAGGGGAAGTTCTTGTTCCTGTGTTTCTCCCTTCGGCGTTATTAGTAACGGATAAACCGCATAAAAGATACGTGTCTATTTAGGGTTTTGGGTAGGAGGAACCTTTGATCAAACAAAGGGTCAAGTTTGTAACACACTGCTTGCATTTAGCAGATGCTTTTAACGGAAGTGACTAACAACGGTTCAAACACACATTCGCACACCGACGGCGGAGTCAACCATACCAGGCGATCTCCAGCTCGTGGGGAGAAGTTAGGGTGAGGTGTCTTGCTCAGGAACACATTGACACTAGGGCTTTGACTTTTGCCCAAAAATCATATTCGAAGTTCGTTTGTTTATTAATATTAATATTCGAATATATTCGAATATTTATTAATAATATTTTGACCAGTAAGACCTGGGCTGAATCCGAATACTTAGTACATACTATTTCTGTTCAGTGTCTACCACTTGACCGTACTACACTTGACAGTGTAGTACGGTCTACAGCTATGCGTAGAACGCCTCTGAAACTCCACCGGATGTTTGGAGATGACGTATCTCCCCTCAGATGCCGGCAAAATTACCTTGATAAGTTACCTGTTATCCGTCTTGTCATCGTTGCTATTAAATTAAAAATGTCTCTTTTTACTTAATTACTTACTTTACTTTTTTAATGTCTCCTTTTTTCGCCGCTTTCTACGACGTCTTTCTGAGCCGCTGTTGGTAATGTCGGGTCAGCCATCTCTTCTTCGTTCGTTACCAGACTCCGGTTGCATTGTGGGATAGCGTAGTGACCTACCGTTGTATACTGTGGCGGTAGTACGCATTCTTTAACGTTTTCCGTACTACACAATGCGTACTGAGCATTCAGACGCGCTATATTTGTGGCGTACTACAAAATGCATACTATAAGTATGAGTATTCGGATTCAGCCCTGGATTGGGTTTTGCGAGGTTTGTTTACCGGCGTTGCTATGGTTACCGGTCTTGCGTGCTCCAACGGTTTATTAGGTTTCTAATAAATCGCTGTCTAATCAATACTTCATTCACTGCCTCTTCCGTGGTCATTACAATATTATGAATAGACTGCGTCAGGTTCTCCGACGTCTCTCCCTCTTGGCCTGACCATAACAGGTTCCAATATTAAGGGCTGCCTAATATTCGTTCGAATTTTGATTTATTTTTTGATATTCGAATTATATTCGAATTACGAAGTTCGGAGTCAAAGCCCTAATTGACACTCAGCTAGGAGGAGCCGGGGATCGAACAAGCAACCTACCGGTTAAAAGTGCGCTCTACCTACGGAGCTAAACCGACCTCTCCACTGACCCCTGTTGGCTTAACACTAAAACCAAACAGGCTGGTAGAGCTCGTCTTCTGATGGGCGGGGCTGCCTTGGTGTTTAGGCTCCTCCCCCCTCGCTACGATACGATTCGGGGCGCACTGTGGTCAGTAGAGTTGATTAGCGTTGCTTGGCTTACCAAAACTGGCTGTTGTAACCATCCATGCGTGCAAGAGCCCTTTAAGTCCATAATGACATGTTATCCTTTGTTTCCGCAAAACACTCAAATCATCCCAGCGCCTCGCAGCGAAGGTCATTGCCATCACCAGCGCTTTATTCCTATTGGTTCTCAGCCCTTGGGTGCTTCTGACTGCTTCTGAGTGGCAGACGTATTCAGAGCTTTTGAGTATTCTGTGTCATTAATGTGAGGCGGTTTCTCCAGTCTCATCGTCATGTGGGGAGGGTGGGCGAAACTTGCTCTACCTACTAATGTGATGAGTAAAACAATCATTATCCGTGCCTACTCTGTTGTTACCTCATGCTCAGTTTGAACACCATGAAATTGGGATCCAAGGTTATCGAACGTCTTTAATTCGATCTTCTCCGGTTTGACATTTGACACGCATGTGTTTGACATAGACATTTATTTTTGGATCATTTATGTTATGTTGAGATTTGGACGAGAATCAATCCATGAAACTGCAGTGTTATCTATCCACTATATTTTACTCTGCCCTTTTCATTTAAAATCTCCCCCGCCCTAATGAAACCATACTTCCTCATGGTGACCTGATGCTAAGCTTTGTGCTAAACTCAGGGCTACCACATTTTAAGCATTATGCTAACCTCCTCATGCTAAGCGTTGTGCTAACCTCCTCATGCTAAGCGTTGTGCTAACCTCCTCATGCTAAGCGTTGTGCTAACCTCCTCATGCTAAGCGTTGTGCTAACCTCCTCATGCTAAGCGTTGTGCTAACCTCCTCATGCTAAGTGTTGTGCTAACCTCCTCATGCTAAGCGTTGTGCTAACGTCCTCATGCTAAGTGTTGTGCTAACCTCCTCATGCTAAGCGTTGTGCTAACCTCCTCATGCTAAGCTTTGTGCTAACCTCCTCATGCTAAGCGTTGTGCTAACGTCCTAATGCTAAGCGTTGTGCTAACCTCCTCATGCTAAGCGTTGTGCTAAGCTTTGTGCTAACCTCCTCATGCTAAGCATTGTTCTAACCACCTGAAGCTAAGCCTTGTGCTAACCTCCTCATGCTAGCTGAAGCTAAGCGTTGTGCTAACCTCCTCGTGCTAGCTGATGCTAACAGTGTGCTAACCTCCTCATGCTAGCTGATGCTAAGCGTTGTGTTAACTCCTCATGCTAGCTGATGCTAAGCGTCGTGCTAACCTCCTAATGCTAGCTGAAGCTAACAGTGTGCTCCCCCCCCCAGCTGCCCTGCGAGGACCAGATCATCCTCCTCAAGGGCTGCTGCATGGAGATCATGTCGCTGCGCGCCGCCGTGCGCTACGACCCCGAGAGCGAGACGCTGACGCTCAGCGGCGAGATGGCGGTGAAGCGCGAGCAGCTGAAGAACGGCGGGCTGGGCGTGGTCTCGGACGCCATCTTCGACCTGGGCAAGAGCCTGGCGCAGTTCAACCTGGACGACACGGAGGTGGCGCTGATGCAGGCCGTGCTGCTCATGAGCTCCGGTGAGGGGGGGGGGGGTGAACGCAGGCGCCTGGAAGCACGCGCACGCACACACGCACGCGCACACACACACACACAGGGAGAGACACGTCCGTCTTTGTGGTGGGGATTGTCATCGTGGGAGAACTCCTTTTATTATTTTATTTTTATGTTGTTCCCTAACGGCCAAGCATGCATTATGTAAACATCTAGACGACATTATGATAAATATAGATATCTATATCTATACTACGACCACTACAACTTGGAATATTAACATAATATGGATTAATACTATCAATTAGTCTGTATAATTGTAATGAGGCTAAATAGGGAGTCTTTAAAAATAAGGGACGTCAAATTCGAGTGCAACAAAGTGAAGAAAATAACTACTAACTACGTCCGCTGCAAGCCGCTCAGACAGCTCGAGCAGCGCTGCCACAGCCCATGAGCAACGCTGCCACAGGTAGGACGGGCGTTGGTACAGCGGTCGTAGGATGCGAGAGAGACGCCGGCCTACGGTCAGTCAACACGTCAACGTATTGCTGTCCGGCCAATGTCGACAACGGTGTTCCCCACGCATCCCAAAGCCCCCCTCCCCACATCTGGGGGGGGGGGGGGGGGGGGCCCTGTGGGAGGTGTGCGGCCCCCCTGAGCCGTGAGCCGACTGGGTGGGGGGGGGGGACCGAGTCCACAGTGGAAAAGACAAGGCTGTGTGCGCAGGGATGATTTGCATGGTAAACGAGGCGTGAAATTGGCGCGCGGTTAAACACAAACAACAGGGCCTCTTAGAACATGAAGGCCTTGTCTCGTCCTCGACAAATACCGGAGTGAAACAGTGTCGGCGCTTCTGACAGTTGACACCACATCCGCCACGTCGGCTAATCCGGGCTCCACCTCTGTTGGTCCTTACGACAGCAGGGGATCAACCGACAGTTGGTAAAAAAAAAAGTTAGCCTACTTTGCATACAATCGACCCAAAACAGGTTTTATGTTGTTGTTCTAAACGTGGTCATTTCGTCTTATGTGACCGTCGTCGTAGTAATCTATGCAGTTTTATCAATGTTACTGAAATAAGTCCCCAATTTAGAAAAGGATAGGGGTAAGGTCCTAAGTTTTTGATGGGGATGTGTGGAGCTCTGTCTGGGCAGTGGCTGTCCGAGAGAAAGTTTAGCTTTTCGGACCTTTAACGTATAACGCCTAGTGTCGATTGGATAGTGTTTGAGTTCCAGCTGAAACAGCGGGCTCACCGGCTCTTTAACTAGAATTGTGCAGTTATTAACATGAGCATATTTGTATTTGATGAGGCCGGTAAACGTCAGTTGGTGTTTGAGAGAACTTGACCCGACTGACCGTATAAAATGTCGGCGGCCCAATGTAATCGATCGCTAATCTCGAATTAGCCTCTAATCCCTTCTTTCCTCAAACATAGCCTTTCTGTGCTAAAAATATCTCCCGGCTATACCCTTAAACGGAGTGTGTTTGTACACGGCAGGGGTCGAAACATAAAGCCACTTGGAGGGGAAACGAAAAGAGGCTAAGTGCAGGAACAGCTGAAAAAAACGTCTCAAAAAGTGATAAAAAATACTAAAAACAGGGCTGCCCTGGTGTTTCACCGGGCAGAGAGTGTACCATTAAGGCTTAAGGGTTGATTATGGTTCCACATTTACGCAACGCAAGGGGGTTTACGGACCCATTACGTCCTCACGTAGAACCAAAACGACGGTTCGCGACGGCCGCATCGGAGCGTCTGCGTGGTCATTGCGTTGCGTCGACGTGGAACCACAATCAGCACTTTAGCTCCGACCCCACTCACCCGGGTTCGATTCCCCCCCGTGGTCCTTTGCTGCATGTTTTCCCCTCCCTCTCGCATACCTTCCTGCCTCTACAACAACACGGATGAAACCTTCGGAATAAATTCTTTTAATTAGAAAAATAAATGATAAATAATGAGCACAAACACACAGTTACATACACAGAACACCGCCCACTCATCACTGTCTCTACAATAAAAATGATCAAAACCTTCAAAAAAAGATCGTCTTTTTTTTATTTATTTTTTTTACTAAAACCAACTTCTTTCTCCCCCCCCCCCCCTCCCCTCCAGACCGCTCGGGCCTGACCAGCGTGGAGAAGATCGAGCAGTGCCAGGAGACCTACCTGCTGGCCTTCGAGCACTACATCAACAGCCGCAAGCACAGCATCCCCCACTTCTGGCCCAAGCTGCTGATGAAGGTGACGGACCTGCGCATGATCGGGGCGTGCCACGCCAGCCGCTTCCTCCACATGAAGGTCGAGTGCCCCAACGAGCTCTTCCCGCCCCTCTTCCTGGAGGTGTTCGAGGACCAGGAGGTGTGACGGCGGCGGCGGCGGCGGAGACCACGACGGAGGGACCCCCCCCCTCCCCCTCCACCCCATCGCCACGCCGACCGCCCCCCTCCCTCTCCCGCCGCGAGCCGGCCTTCTCCCATCGGGGAGGTCGGAGAGCCACCGATCCGAGGAGAGGAGACGGGGGGGGGGGGGGGGGGGGCTGTTTGTTGTCGGGGGGGTGGATTCTAAAATAAACCGTGTGTTTGTCTCTGGGGGGGTTGCACAATAAGCCGTGCCCCCCCCCCACTCTCTCCGAGGCCCTCAGATGTAATCACCACACACACACACTCGCACTGTCCCCCAAGAGACACACTGACAATCTTGCTTGTGAGATTTTTTTTTCTTTTGGTTCTATTTTCTGGTGACTTCTTTTGTAAATACGTGTTACAGTGTCCGCGCGTCTGTCCGCAGAGGGGAACGCTCTGCCCTCTGTTTCCGTTGTGTTCACTGCTGGTCCTAGCTGACACTGTGAAAAACCGTTCCATGTCAAGATGTGTGTGTGTGTGTGTGCGCGTGTGCGTGTGTGTGTGTGCTACACAGTATTGAGGCTGAAACATGTACGTTTACGGAAGGGCAGCATTCAGAGCAACACACACGTGCGCACACTCGCATTTTGTACACACACACACATACACACACATTCATTTACACACACACACACACACACACACACACACACACACACACACACACACACACACAGAACCACAAGTAAACTAGAAGAACATGCACTGCATTGTGCATACTGAGCATTATGCAGAGAAGTCATTACATAAAGGATAACCACCAACGGAGCTCTTTAAAGCTGTTCGACGTCCCTCCTCCGCGCGCGCACACACACACACACACACACACACACACACACACACACACACACACACACACACACACACACACACCTCCCACTCAGTGGAACATGCCGAACTACACAGACTAATACCTCACAACTGGTTAAGGCCGTTTCTGTCTTTCAAAGTATTTTTTTGTAATGAGTTCTTTGGGTGCTTTCGGATTGTCTTTGTCGTGCAAGCGCCTGGGGGTAACAACAAACAAATGAAGAAGGAGAGAGTGCCGTTCGACGGACGCACACCCCACAGCACCCTTTTACCCGAGTATACACACTATGTATTTATAAAGTATACCTCTCCTGTCAGACATACCTCTTTTTTTTTCTTTACCTCACAAATACACATCCGTACATATTCAAACAATCCATACTCTGATACGTTTGGCCGTACTCCATCGGCGGTTCTTGTTTTTTTATGGTTTTATTTTTTATTTTTAAGTTACCTCTACTTTTGTGTATTTTTTTTTCTTTATTTCTGTTCACCGGATGCCTGTGTCGTCCTCATTGGCCGCCCTGACCTGTCCGTCACACAGTGATTCCGCCCATGAACCTCTGTGGGCTTTCCCCATTGGCTGCATTGTGTTTCCATATCCCACCTCGAACCAACATATTCTACCTCACCTCTCAACTCAGTGCAGCTGTCCCCAATGTATATGATGCATGCATGCACACACACACACACACACACACACACACACACACACACACACACACAGACACACACACCACATTACACACACAGTACACACACAGTTCACTCAGAAACAACCAACCAACCTTGCAGAGCAGATAAGTGAGGTGCTTCTCAATCAAGTGTAAATACGGTCGTGTGTCAAACCGCTCAACAACAACACAGTCGCTGTACCACACACCTCTCAGTCTGTGTTTCATCGTTTCTACGACAGGGACAGTGTGTTTCATAGGCGCACACCTGTCCGTGTCTGTGTTGTATTGCTTCTACCATGAGGAACGATGTGTTTGATAACCACACCTCACTGGACCAAGAGTCACTTTGGAGTCCCTTTTCAGCTCTGGTTCAGTTCTGATGATGATGATGATGATGATGATGATGACGGGGTGACATGGACAAGAACCCCGGGGTGTGGTGCCTGCAGGGCGATGGATCCGAAGGGGGAACGATAAGGGGGGATTTTTGCGGAAAGACCGGACCTTGGACCGGACACCCTCTGTGGCTCAGTGGGCGGGGCCAAAGAACCTCCGAGAGGAGGAGGAGGAGGAGGAAGGACTGACTCTGGGAAGCAGCGAAGAGACGCAGAGATGGAGCTCGACGACAAAGACAAAGAACTCACTCGAAGAGTTGAACTGTGGATGGGTTCCGTTGGAGATCCCTTCCCGCAGCTCCGGGAGGTGCTCTGACGGACTGTCCCGGGACGCGGGGGTCCCACACACTCTCCCCCCTCTGGCACCACTCAGGGGCCACTCAGGGGCCGGTCTGGGGGCGGTCTGGGGCCACTCGCCGGTTGTTTGTTCTGTTGCACTAAAAGGAAACCACAATGTCTGTATCCTTGTTGCACCCACCCCCCCCGCCCCCCCCCTCCCCCACCCACCCCCCCCCGCCCCCCCCTCCCCAACCCACCCCCCCTCCCCCCCCAAACACTACTGTTAACACTCTTCTACCCAAGCTCAATCCAAGTCCAGGACCCTCAACCTCTCCGTCTGTCTTTTGCTTTGCTAAAAGATGCACACACACACACACACACACACACACACACACACACACACCTTTTGTGTGTCTCTAATCTCTGGAGACCCACCAGGATGACGGCAACGCCACCACCACAGTGTGTCATGCAGGGTATGAGAGTTGATTCCGTCAAACACTATGCAGGGAAACATACACACACACGCACACATTCACTCACACACACACACACCGTGGATTAAGCTACTGCAGGTCTGTACCACCGCCAACCCTAACCCCACCCCCCCCCTCCCGCCTTCGCTCCTGGCCGGCTATTAACCTCAACCTACCTACCTTGTTTCGTTGTTCCTCTCTCTCTCACGATCACTGTGACTACAAGCCGTGCTGTAATGACCGGGGCGGGCTCCACCAGAGGGACTCGATTTGCTCAGTATTGTTTCATTTTGTGCCTCACAAAGGGTTTACGTTCCCGGGTATACAACATACACACTGCGCTGCCCAGCTTCGATCTGATTGGCTGTTCCGTTTTTTTTGGGAGAATATGGTCGTGGAGCTCTTGGGCTTGGGGCTAGCCTCGAAGCTAACGCATCAAAGCTATTTGTAAATCGATCCATAATCCGTCTCATTTGGTTTGACGCCCGCAAGGTACTTTTTATGTTTGTTAAAAGTATAAAAAAAAACGTCGACGAAAATCAACGACACGGTTAAGCCAAATCGGAGGATTCTAGTTAACCTTTCTTACACCAACCGAGTTTTATACGAAAAAACATTTTCTATTTCCTCCTCTTTCGGTTGTCTTTTTTCTATCGTCCCTTTTTCCAGTACATTTCGGGTTCCCTTCCAGAAGAGGAGATCAGATCAGGGCGGGCAGCGCAGCTTCTCCGGGTGTCTCTCTCTCTCACAGACAAACACAGCCACTTATTGACTCCTTCTCCTTCTTCTTCTACTTCTACTAAGACTAGAATAATCGCACCAGCACCTCCGAGCACACTGCCTTCAAAGCCATGATCAGACGCACCAGCAAAAACGAGGGACAGACGAATCTCAGTGGCCATCCGCATGCAGAAGCCATCAAATCAAGTCATCGTGGGGTGGTGGTTGGTGGTACACAACACAACACAACGGAGGAAAAAATAACAATAATCGTGGGATCACACAACCCAAAATCAGTTTGTATTGCTCCTTATTGTTTTTGCTACAGGGGAGAATCAAAACGGGAGCAGCGTGTCACATCACACATGTGATCCGCTCGCAGTCCACTCACTACTATCATGGACAGACCGACACCCCCCCCCCCCCGCTCCTTCATATGTGGTTCCAGATCCGACACCACATCTGATCTCTGGCCAAGGCCACTGCAATGTAAACAGTCCAGGCGATAGGTCAGATCTTTTGCGCACGTAAAATGTCTGATATTAATGTGCAGATCTGTAATGTGAACGCAAAGTGATCCGACGGTCACCAAGGAACCGCAGAGCATCGCGTTCAGAGGCCGGCCTCGCAAGGTCCCGGCCTCTTACCTCTTTTGCCAAAACAACAACTGCACACACACACACACACACACAGGCACACACTCTCTCCATACACACACAAACGCACGCACACACACAGCAGGCAGAACCACGCACAGCTTCTTATGCAAACTTGCGTTTGCCGAAACAAACCAAACCCGAGTCACTGACGCCACTTTCCCAGGGAATGCACTTCTTCGTTTCCACGACTCTCTCTTGTACCGCTGTCCATCCTCTCCATCCCCACCCCCCCCCCTAGGTGTTTGTGATTCGTCTTGTGGTTTAGTAGCCAGAACCCTCCCACAACCCGCCTCTTCCTGCCCCCCCCCCCCCCATCTCCATAAACGCCGTACCCCCATATTGACCCCCAGGCCCATCCTAGCACTTAGGCGTGGTGGAGGAATCAAGAGGAGACGGACCCCGAGCGGTCTGTCCACATGAGGAATGTAAAAAAATAAAATGATATAAATATGTATGCATACATATATATATATCTCTATATATATAAATAAATTGTATAATTAAAGAAACATCGTGAAGTCCAAGATCCATAACGTGATCGGGTTCTGTTTTGTTAATTATTTTTGGGGTTTGTTTGTTGTTGTTATTTTTTTACATGTCGATTTTTTTGAACCTAGTTTTTTTGTTACCCTTTTATCAAAAGCGCGGATGATGTTTTTTCAAATGGACGTCGGGACTCTACAGCCATACGGAGAAAACTAAACAGAAAAAAAAGTGGGGTTGTGTCGTTGAAAGGTGGAAACAGAAGTCAAGCTTTTTTATTTTTATTATCGTCATTTTCTAAAAATGTTGCCTCACTTTATTGGAGAAAAAAGAACCCAATGTCTTTGTAAATGACAAAACGGCTGTGTATGCACTTTCAGGTCACCCTCGGTGCATCGTTGGCTACCCCACTCCACCCCTCCCCCTCCCACGAAGCCCCCGCCGGCTCGCATCGCAACTATTCAAACGTTCATCATCTCTTTGGTGTTCACTGTTGATTATATTTAGTGATATGCAAATGACACTCTGTTACTGAAATGACGATGGGGGGGATATAGTGAATGGCTGAAATGACGACGCAAAGGCAATGCATAGGAATACGTCACTGCAATCCAACCATGTCAAGTCAAATGCGACCAAACCCAGAGTTGTCTGAATAAAATCAATGTCAATCCTGATTTTTTTTCAACTTTTATTTATTTTTTTACTTTTTTTTCACGGATCCTCCACTTGTGTTGAAAACTGCTCATGTTTATGCGTCGGCCCGCCTGTGCAGATAACAATAGGCTATCGTTGTTCGACTTTAAGCTCACCAAAGACAGCACCATCTCTGAAGAAGGAACGGTTTTGTGTCTAATTGGCTATAACTGGCTAGCTGCAAAGCCCGCTGGATGAAGTTTAGTGTTAGGTTACTCTTTAAGAAACAAACCCTTCTGTGTACGGAGTTATTGTCGCTTTCGGCTGTTTATTGTTCGCCCTACTTTATTTAAGTTGCAATGTTTGTATTGAGTCTCCGTTACATCTGGATCTACAGAAATAGTCAAGGGAATGCATGAGAGCCATGAGACTCAATCAAAACAAAACAAAAGTGGGCCAAGCAAGGATAGATTACTGCAGCTTTAAGCACATTTGAAAATAATATTCAAACAATGATACAAGAAAATCTGTAATGGAATAAACCTCCTTATAATTCTGCCCCTAATGGACACTACTAATTATGAGTGAGGGAAATGACTGAAGCTGTACTTTGAAGCTGAAACCTGAGTTAAAGGGTTCAGTCTTCCAGTGGAAGGAGAAACGGGTGGTTCCAGGTCTGGGGTATTTGTGGCCGGGGCGACTGGATTCCTTTCTGCGGGAGATAAGACGCACGTGAGGGAGTTCACTGGCAGAGCGCAGCGTGCTGACAGGAAGTCGGGGTGAGCTGCTGCGTCTTGCGAGGAGGGGCGTGATGGTGAAGGAGAGGTCTGGGATGACCGATGGGTTCAGTTTTTGGTTTTCCGGGACACGTGGATTCGACACTGGGAATGCTAGAGAGTATGAGTCTCCACTCATACTCGGAGTGAATTTTAGTTATGAAAAAGAATTTTCATAACTGAAACTAATTTTCATATAAAACACACTATCTTTTTTATCAATCCTTCTCCTTCTGCCTATAATGTCATTAATGTGTTAACATTCAGGGCATTTAGCAGACACTAGCAGACATAGCAGACATGCAAAGTGACTTCACAACAGAGTCAACCATGCAAGGCGACTTTGCATGGTTGACTCCGTTGTGTCACGGTTGACATTATGAAATTGCTAATCAACTCATCACACCTGGAGGTAAAATAGGGTTGCTTAAAAAGTAGGAGGTCATTCTGCAAAGTAGAGGAGATCCCAGAAAATCGAGGAACTACAGGCTTCAGTTTAGCATAACTTGCACGCAGACCCAACCAGTGCCCACAAACACCCTAGGGGTAAGGCGATGTTACAAGCACCTTAAAGGCATCGTGTGAAGGATTTAGCAGAACACACTTGGTTTTGCAAAATATAGTTAAAAGTCGTTTGCTTATTATTAAGCCCTTTACTTATAAGGGAGCAGGCAATCTAACGGGTTGGTTGCAATCTGCAAACTCACCGCTAGATGTCACTACTTTAACCTATAGATTATACTAGATTGCATGCGGTTTCATAACATTTGAGTTTTTGATGAAAAGCATGCTGTCTTCTTGTTTTTCTGCGGGGTTAGCCACAAATAAACGGTTGCTAAGCAAACTACAGAATATTTTATGTGGGGGCCATTGTTCAGCAAGCCTGGATGTAGTTGTTTTTTGTATTTAAATTGTTTTGGTTGTTGGGTAGGAGATGATGTAACAAGCAGGTTTGCTCTCCACCAATCAAAATCCTCCCCAAGCCCCCCCCCCCCCCCCCCACCCACCCATCCAGTTCAGTTCAGTTCATCTAAACAGATGTTTAATGCAGATGTCAGAGAGACACACACACGCATGCACACACACACACACACACAGACAGACAGACAGACAGACAGACAGACAGACAGACAGACAGGCAGGCAGGCAGACAGACAGACAGACAGACTGGAAACATGCTGCAGATGTCAAGAGTGCATGAGCCTATTCGAGGAACTGCATGTGCGTGCTACGTGGACGGGGTGACAGTCAAAACCGATTGACAGACAGTTGACAGACAGAGAGCCGCATTCGAGACGTTACTGCTCAGAAAGGGGAATGGGGGCTTCGAGCGGAGGGCTTTAAATAGCCCAGCGCCGCCACTGGACGCTAACTCCGTGTGACAGCGGGTTCATTCACGCCTTGTGTCAGACTTTCTGTTAAAGCAGTATAGAAGATTCATGGCCTTACTGATGAGGACCGTGTGATCACGCATTCTGAGTTATTATAGGAAATTTGGCGCAATCTGGCAACACTGTCTTCGGCCCAAAACGTGTATCTTTATCTCAGACAAAAACAACAAGAAACAACGGACATAGGCCGTAACATTATGTGTCCTGAATGCCCTGCAACACGGATGCCTATTCACCGTTCGAGGTCGATCCACTAGGATGACACGGCCCGCCACTTAATCCGCTCGGTAATTACACGTGACATAGGCTACTATCCCCGCTCGTCACTCATTCTTTATTACCTGCACGCACACTGGATCATCCACTCCACATGACTCACACGCACACACTCGTATTGAACCGCCAGCGGATGCATGCATGCATTCATTCCCCCTCCTCCCCCGCCTCGCTCAAAGACGATTGTTATGCAAGCGTCATGTGTCCTCAGCTAAACCGCTCCAGTCAGGCGGGGACAGGGAGGCTGTGGGGCCCGGGTGAAGGGGTCCACGGCTGGCGAGAGGACATGAGGAGGGGTCGAAGAGGTTTAAGGTTTACAGAATGGGCGGGGCGAGGGGGCGTGGCATAGAAGAGAGGATATAAAGGGTGGAGAAGTAGCAGAGTAGAATGAGTTTGCCCGTGTGCAGTGCACAGTGTGCGTGTGCGTGCGTGCGTGTGTGTGTGTGTGTGTGTGCGTGTCTGTGTGTCAGTGTGTGTATCCAGCACAAGGCTTATTGGTCACCTTTTGCCTCCATGATAGCTCTAATTTACTTTGTTTTTGAAAGATAGTATCCCAAAACACAAATGTTGGGCATTAAATTTTTTGTCAATGAATAGACAGAATAAAAAAGTTACACTGCAAGACATTGAAGAACACCAAGTCATAATGGATCAACGCTCTAGGAAGGGATAGTTATAGGATAGCACGGTTGTGGTTGACGTTGCCCAACCACTCTATACACACATCCACAAATCCCATAAATTAATCTGCAATAAGGGACAACCATGAAGTAGCCATCGAGGTTTGACCAATCGATTGGTTATGATGAATTATATAAATTTTTGAACCGCATAATTTAAGCTCTGCTGCAGTTTCATAATTTGGTCTTGTAGTGATCGACACTATAGATGAGTAAGCCTAGGAACAGTATAGGTAATAGCGGTAGCAAAATAAATGAGGACTTCTGTCAATTTCTAAAACTAGCACGGCTGCGCCATCTGCAGGACAAACATTGTACTTACAGTTGAACTGAAAATAGGACTCGGCATTAATTCAAACGTGTACAACTCTCAACAGTGCCCTCACAGCACAGCTGGCACAAATTAATCAACGCATCACATTTTGCAGTGTTGGTTCAATCCATTACATTTAGCATTCATGGCCAACATGTTTGTTCTTATAATGTATACTCTAAGAATATAGGTCGCTTGACAATGCGATCTACCAAGAATGCCCAAGTCTTGACAGCAAGGCAGAGCCAATAGCAACAGGGGGGGTGCCATGCCGTAATTCCGACGCCTCATTGTTCCGACGTCTCAATGGTCCGAAATATTTCCCATTAGATCGACATGCCACTATGCCGACGGTTCAATGTTCCGAAAACGGAACCCATTGGTCCGAAGGTCCGTTTGTCCGACTTTTCAAAAAGGAGGCGCATTAGGCCGACGGTTCAATATGCCGAATAGGCCAAGGCACAATTCCACATGTGTGATTATGAAACCAAAAATAAAAGACGATAGGCTAAGTTCCAGCAGTGCACTTCACCAAGCCAGACTGTTGCTGTGGGCTTGAACGGTCACAAGAGGTGAATTTATGAAGCGCACGTTATACAAGGACTAATGCTTTTCCCGTAAAGAAGTCAAACGGTGAGGGAAAAACAAATACAATTTTTATCTTTAGTAGCTGTGTGTGGGCCTATATGTGTTGTTTACTGTGTTTACTGTGGGCTTTAGCCTAAATAATTTCACTGGTATTGATTTAGTCAAACTTATACCTCATACCGTGTACTTGGTCAAGTGTTTGCGTGTGCGTGTGTTCGTGCGTGTGTTCGTGCCCGTGTTGAGAATTAGACCTACGCTCCCTGTCCGTGGGGCTGAAACACCCTGTCGAAATGAAGTGAAGCGTTGTCACTTTGCTCTCCAATATTCATCGTGAACGTGATATGTAGGCCTATGTTGTATTTTGGAGAGAGAGTGAGAGAGAGCGAGAGAGAGCGAGAGAGAGCGAGAGCGCGAGCGAGGTATAAAACTCTTTATATGTAGGCTCATTCGGCATATTGAACCGTCGGCCTAATGCGCCTCCTTTTTGAAAAGTCGGACAAACGGACCTTCGGACCAATGGGTTCCGTTTTCGGAACATTGAACCGTCGGCATAGTGGCATGTCGATCTAATGGGAAATATTTCGGACCATTGAGACGTCGGAACAATGAGGCGTCGGAATTACGGGCAGGCCCCACAGGGGGTGCATGCAATGAAACATAACTGCACATTGCAGTAATCTGGCCGAACTTGTGTTTGATTCATCCAAGCACTGCCTCGTTTGATCTTCTGGCTGGTGTTTTTGCGATGCTATTGTAGTCGTAGACGACGGTGCAATCTTTTAAAATACTGTTTCCTTTTCGCTTCGCGTAAATAAGTGGGCCGTAAACCATCAGGAGTCGAGAGTAGTGAATAACAAAGTGCTTCATTGGTATTTGTTTTCCTGGCAACACGTTGTGAATTTGGGCCAAGAATTGAGAATTTTCTGGATACAGGATGAGTATGTGCAGAAACTGATATCCACTCTCTTTAGACCAAAGAAGGCCAACGCTTTATCTCCAGGGAGGTTGGAAGCTATAAAAGGTATAAATTATGATAATCCAATATAAACACTAAGTAGAATGCACATGATACAGCCATGTGAAATCTAGTAAGGGGCCATTCACAAATAAGTTGTATTCATCAAAAATAGTGTTGGAAGTGTACAAGGAATTAACACATTTATCATAATCTATGGCTAAGTTATTTATTAATTGTACGTAAACAAGACTTGTTCGCTTGTTATCTTTCCCCAATATACGACGTAATTGATTCTAAGCACACAAAAAAAATAAACTCGACAGTCAATTGTATTTCTTATAAGATTGTTTATTGTCGCGTGGGACTGTTGATCATATGTGTTTGAAAAGCTCAGCCAAGTCTGAATAAAAGCCGTTGTGATGATCCATCTAGGCCCGCTGGGCACTGTTTCTCTCGGTCGTTGTAGCTCCAACATGTCTCCTCCTCCTTCAGGTGAATCCTGATGCGGGAGAAGCCTTGCCAGCCTTCAAACTTCAGTGCGGAACTGCAGCGTGGTATTCTTCATCTTCTTCTTGTAGTCTTCGTCAAACTGTTCGTTCTGGGTCATAGTGAAGTGGTTTTTCCAGTCACCAACCTTCCCTGTTAAATCAAGAGGATGAGTCGAGAGTAAGGACAAAATAAACGTCAAACTTTAAATTCGTCTTCTATTACCTTTTCTCATGAAGGGAGAGACCTTGAAGTCCATCACCGGCACCGTGGAGTAGTTGGCCATGTCGTCTTTCTTCATGGTATCAAACTGCACCAGGTCTCGGATCTGTTGCTTCTCTTCGGCTGTCGAACCCAAACCCAGAAAGGAGCACAACTTCTCTATCTCTCGTCCAGTGTCCTGTTGAACCGCACGCACGTGTGCACACACACACACACACACACACACACACACACACACACACACACACACACACACACACACACACACACATACACACACGCACACACACACACACACACACACGTGTGAATGCTTTACCCTCTAGGTACTACTGATTTAGAAGTGCTGCTCTCACACAAACACTGCTTACCTCGACCATATCTTCAAAGAACATGTAGTGGATATCAGGATAAGACTGCTTTCTCTCCCACCAGCCGGTCACATGGTCATACCACGATCCAAACACCACTAGAAAACCGACAGGAATCCATCAAACAACTTCTAGGGAAGGTGAAGCAGAGAAGAATGTAGCCTATTTATATTGGGTTGTGTGTGTAGACTTTGCTTTGAAATTTTTTCCACTGACTCTTTCCATCCATGAATCTCTGGAGGTAGCTGTTCCAGTCTCCTGGCTCTGGATGGGCGAAGTTCATGCGGTCGAAGTGGAAATAAGACACTGCATTGTCTTTAGCGTTACGGGCCACATACACCACCTGTAGAGAGAAGTCCCATTAGGGTTTCTGCATGCAGTTCGCCATCATGAAACAATACGTGTTTGATCTTTATTGGTGAAGGCATCTTTTGTAAATAACTACACAGATGAATCAATGCACACAAAAAAAGAAGCTACTATTACAGTAAAATGTTGATTTTCTTTGATCACAATAAAGCTGAAGTATTTACTTGATTGACAATGTATTGCTAAGGTATAGTCAATTTAATGAGGGGAAATTTAGTTAACAGTTACTTAAAACCTTTGTCAAATGTTGTGGCACCATGAGCTCAGAGCTTCAGATTTCAGTGTAAAGTATATTGTGCCATGTGCGCCCTTTGAGATTTGAAATTAAACATCGTACCCTGCACTTCTGTTCCCAAAAGGACTTTGGAACCAACTGGACTGGCAGATGTGTTTTGATGAGACGAGGAGTAGTGTCCAGATTGTCGGCAAAATCGGTTCCTACATGGAGAGGTGAAAACTCAACTGCTCTTTAACTTATTCACAGTAATCATGGTTGATGCTACTGTAAATTACATTACACTATTGCAAGACATTGAACAACAAAAGGAATAATCTGCGCCTGAATAATTTATTATCAGAGCCACACACGCACGTTTTTAGAGGTTTCCCCTTAATTAATGTGAGTTATCAAAACATAAATAGAGAAAACGTATGAATACAATCTAGTTTTTATTCAAAGAACTAATCCTCAAAATAATCACAATCTCACCGGTCATAAAGTTTGGTATTTGCATCTCCAGGAAGGGTACTCTCTCATAAATAGGGGCGGATGTCATACGATCGGGCTGTCTCAGAGAAAAATACAAAAGGTCAAGAATGTAGGAGGCCCATGTAGTTCCTGAAAAAAACACGGAGAGGGAGAGACGGCGTTAATGAGTTTACGGTGGCATTGTAATGAATAAAGGGGATAAGAATTAGGTCACAGAACTGAACCATGGAGGCCTAATCACCCAACTCATTACGTCCTCGGATTTATTTTACACAAACCGGCTTTTGGGTATGTTGCGACGAGGATATCATCTGGTCTGGCCTTAAAGTTTTGGACCTTCTCCCAGTTGTCTGTGAAGTAATGGACCATTGAGACTCCGTGGAAATCCGATAGAGTCGGCCGAGGAGGCCTCGGGGTCTGAGGTAAAGATGACCAAGTAAATAAATGGATAAATTAATATTAACGATGCCAGAGTGATATTTCTTCTTATTTGAAAAGCCAAAAAATATTTGACGTAGTCTATTTGTTGTTTGCCTCCCGTTATTGACAGAGTTGAACATGATTGTTTGTCCAACTCTTAACTAACTCCACTAAACTAAAACTACTCCGACCTAGAAGATCTACGTTAACTATTAGAGAACATGAAACTTTTGTAAAAGCAGATTTTTTTTGGGAGAGCACAGAACATTTCAGTATCCTATCATTCATTAATTCCGGTATCAAACAACAAAACCAACTCAAGTTACCGTGTCTGCGGACATATTCTGCCAAGTGCTGCTGCTCCGGAGTCTGTTGTGGAGCGTCCTCTCTTGAGTTTGTAGTGCAGCGTTATATAGGCCTACGAGTCGGTTTTGCAGCGTTTTCCCCCAGGCTCCTTGTTTCCTCGAGTCCCCGTCCTAAGGGGTTCGCTGCTGAAATCCCTTTCCATGCCTCTCCTCTCCTTTCCTGGGTTACGCAACCACCAGACCAGCATATCTTCACCACGCTATCAATTTATTATTATATTAATAGAGCAATAACTTCATGCACATAATTTTACGACTTTAGCGTGTCCCGTCTCGTTCTATGATTAGGAATTTAATATTAATCTGATGTTAATGATGTCTACAGCATAGACCCGGGGATCAGTCCACTCTCAAGTAGTTCCAAACCGCGGATGTTTTGAGCAGGGAAGGAACGCGCGTAGTGATTTGTTAAGTTTAGTTTTTGAGAGCCGCACACTTATCAAATCAATACGCGCGCTGCGTTTTTGTTGGAGTTACGTGGGGTTGAAGCCGGATCCTTTTTCACAGTTATTGAAGTTATCTTAAAATCTCAGAATTATGACAAGAACATCTGTGTTCGTACGGGTGTTTTTGCACGTATCTTAAAATGTAAAAATCATTTGGGCCGCTTATTTTAGCCTCTGACATCCGTTTTGTGATAATATAGGCTAGTCTTTTTAGGTGTAGTTCTCAGTTTTGGGCTCTACAATTCATATTCTTTAGCCTTCTTGTTTTCAATGCCTGCGTTTAAATTCCCCTTTCTTTGTATTTGTCTTCGCCTTTCTACAGTAAATGACAACACGGCCTGTTCTCAGGGGAGGAGACTGAGACCGAGGGGAGTTGTGCGGCGTTTCAAGATCCTTACTTTCAGCACTGAGAATTATGACAAGAACAACTGAGGGATAGCCTTATCTAACCCCGTTGGGGTTTTATTTACCTTGACCACACTACCGCCGGAAAGCCTTTTTCGAAACCAATACTTTTTTCAAATGCACACGTTTTACGGTTATGATTTGGGCTTTTGCCATATTGACCAACTTCATAGCCTGTAAGGGGTGGATTAAGGATGAAGGTGGCTCCACCAACATGCAAGCTTGTCCACGGAGATAACACGCTGATGACCGATAACATTTTCAGCCCATTTTCATAGAAAAAAGGGGTGAATAACGCTCAGTTGGATTATATAAACCCAGAGAGATATGCAGCTTTCAGTGAATTTAATCTAGACTTGATCGACTGATGTAATTTCTAAATAGGCCTACAGCTAAAGCCCAGGATTCAGGACTTTGTCAAATGAGCATTCAGTCAGGATCTTTGTTTTTGCCATCTTTATCGACTTGCATGGATCAGGAGGTTTTGGTGTTATCTTCATTACACCTGCTATGAGCACCACGTCTCATTTACACGTTCTACACGCACCTCCCTCACTGGGGAGCAATATCACGAGTTACCACCAGATGGTGCTACTACGCCTTACTCCTATGCCCGACCTCCATGATGGCCAGCAATTTGGCCACCATTCTCTTCTCAGCCGCTTTCTGGTCGCTGAGTTAACCACAAACCAGTGGACCATGTAGGCTACTGCATTGTCCAGCAGGCATTGAAGGGCCCACGCCTCCTTAGGAAATACAGTCTTCTTGTATGCTGCCTCACTGTTCCAAGACCAGTCCAGCCCCCAGGGTGTTTTAAATGCAAAAGCACCACATCCACTTCCTGGACGGGCACAGTGGTCACAAGACTCACTTGTTCAGAGTTCACCTTGACTCTCTCTTGACCTCAGCCTCACACACCCTTCTTACGCACTTATGTTGTACGTCCTGGAATTCAATGTACACACTTATTGTATGTTGTACTTCCTTGCACTTAAAAATAGTACTTAGCATGTTGTAGCATATTATCCTAGCTATCTGTGTTGCATACGGGGAATGGGTTAACCTAGCCATTGTTAGCGCTTGGTTCTATGAACATCCTTACCGTACCAACAGCAATATATTGTGGTTCCTCTTTCTTCGGACAAAATGCATTATGTCTGACGGCTTGCTTCCCGTCCCAACGCTGCATGTGTTTATTTAGCTGACACAATGCAATCCCACCGATCTACGGTCTCTCCGGGCTCCTAATTCAGAAATGATATGGCCCTGGGGTGTTTACGGCACCCTGGGGACTTCTGTCTGACCTCGGACGTCCTTCTTTCAGCCCATCACCGCAATCAGTCGGCCGTCATCACCAGTGTAATTAAACCAGTGATGAATCATCGAGAAGGGCAGGTGTGTGCTCTCATCAGCACAAACAGGCAACATTTGAGTCTTTCTCGATTGCTGAGTAGAGGAAATATGTTAAAAAATGATGATTGATAAAAAAAATAAAACTAACTAAAAATGTTATTATATAATGCCTTTTCTGTACTGAGCATCGATTGTTTATTGTATCCATAGTATTTATTTTATTTTCTGTAAGAATCGTTTTTAAAGAGTAGTTTTCATTTACTTAATCATATATTTTGGTAGGAGAAATATATATATTTTCTTTAAAGATGGGATATTTTCCTTAGAACACTAGAAACTCACAACTAGAGGGCGATGTATATCAACAGTATTCATGTAATGTTTGTTCTAAAGTGTTTGGTCGTTTCATTCTTCTGCCATGTTATATTTAGATATATATATTTATATATATTTATTTAACTGACTGGGTTGGGTCTCCCCGGCTTGACCAACGGGTCAAAGGTCAACATCTATTGATCCTGGCTGATTGATTTTCCAATTTGAACACGATTGCCCTGATTGGTTGTTGATTTGAATGAATGTACTGACTGTTTTACACCCAGCTAAATGTCAGCATTTCGTAGCTTTCATTCACTGTGCATTATCTAACCCAAACCATTGAAGCTCATTGACCAATCTCATTTACCAAATTGGTGAATTGGCATTAATGTGTTCAAAACAAATGCACATGAGTGTTGTTCGGAGTGAGTCTTTCATTATACACCAAGTTACTATATTTTCATCCGCCTATAGAATGAACAATTTCCCCAAGATATTATTTCAAGAGTTTTCAGCGGTATTGCATCATGGTTCAGTTCAACTGTGGCAACAGAAATCAAACATGTAAATTTTTACTGTAGACTGCATCGACAACGCACCAACGCCGTGGAGACACGCAGGAAACATGACGCTTGCATGACGAAAAATATTATTAGTGTTCAAACCATGTTTATATCATCAAACGAAGCATCACTTATAATTGTGAGTGGTTCCATAGGAAAGGCTGAGCTCTCTGGTAAATGTAGGACTCCCTGGTCGATAGTGGCTGGCGACCTTTGAACCCGGGCATGCCCCCACTGACTTCCCCCGGAGTTGTTCAATGAATGTGTGTTTGATTTGCTGTCACTAGTTTAAAGCAACACAATGCATCCTCTGAGCCAATCACATAAATACAGCTTTAAAGAGCGAAGCCGCTCTCATCAATCAGTAATGCAATCTGCTCCCGCTATTGATTTATTACTCAGGACAGTTTAGCCGTATAGATCATTCTTCCGAGCCATTGAAACCACAGCTGGGTCCCACATGGATGACGTCATCCTGAACGACGCCTGGCACCAACGTAAACATAGCCAGTGGTCAAGCTTTGGGATGTTCCGTTGAACACATCTGGAGATTGCGTTTGATTCCCGAGTTCTTGACTCATTGTTTAATATTTCTGTGATACGTTTTGAGTCAGTTTATGATGTGTAGGAAAAACCACACCCACCCACAGACACAGGCAGACACACACGCGCACACACACACACACACACACACACACACACACACACACACACACACACACACACACACACACACACACACACACACACACACACACACACTCACAAACACAGGCAGACACACACACACACACACACACACACACACACACACACACACACACACACACACATAGACGTGCACACATGGCCTCATCCCACAGCCCACCCCCCCCCCCCCACCCCCCCAGGCATGAGATCATGGGGGGCCCTGGGGCGGCTCCTCTTCATCCTCCCTCACCTCATCACTCTCTCTCTCTGCCTTCCTTCTCACACACTCTCACACACACACACACACAAGCGCACACAGAGAGGCACACATATCACAAACACACGCACACATACACAGACATGCACACGTGCACACACACACACGTGCACACACACACACACACACACACACTCTGTATGGCCAGAATCTATCCCTAATCATTAATGATTAATTAATTAAAGTTACTGACTGCAGGGATATCCTGTGTGTGTGTGTGTGTGTGTGTGTGTGTGTGTGTGTGTGTGTGTGTGTGTGTGTGTGTGTGTGTGTGTGTGTGTGTGTGTGTGTGTGTGTGTGTGTGTGTGTGCAAAGGGTCATCAGGCCTAGATTCTGATTAGAAAGATGATGTCTTCCGCTGGTAAGTAACTGAAGTCACGAAACATGAGGTCACCTTCTAGCCACGTGCGTTGGTTTCAGTGGTCATGTTTCATTATTTACAGACTTAATCCATGTGAACACATTTTCTAATAATTTAAGTTCTAATTGTATTTATTCATGTTATGTTTTTTGCGCCAGAGCCCATATTGTATCTTCCAAATACTTTTCTTATATTTACGTCACTTGATGTAATTTAACTTGAGTAGAATAATGGCTTGTAATTTCTCCCTTTATTTTTTTGTATTGATATGAGATATAAGATGAATGTATTGATTGTATTTCTATATATAGCGACAAATATTTGCTATATTTTTATTACAGGCTATTTAAGGATGAATACACAAGGCACAATAAGCATGATGTGGATTATAATATTCCACGCATGCCATTTTGAATGAATAGAAAACCACATGCTATGACTGCATGTCTCCTGTGTTCTTATATATTCAAATAATCTCAGTGTGTTGATATGCAAATTGATGTAATGTTATGTTTGGCAATACATTATGAGCATGATGGCTCAGATCCTGACAGATCATCGACTACCGACTCGTCTCTACTACTGCGGACCAGTGTTGAATTTACGCGAAGGAGTGGGTGTAATTCCATCTCAACACTATATAAGCAGGCGTTACAGCACACAACGTTACCGAGTTCTATTTGGCCTAGGGCATTTTTTGACTGTGTGTGTGTGTGTGTGTGTGTGTGTGTGTGTGTGTGTGTGTGTGTGTGTGTGTGTGTGTGTGTGTGTGTGTGTGTGATTGTGATACATAACGTGATACAAACACTCACATGTACAAAAATAAAAGCACTGGATCCAGTGCTTTTATTTTTGTGCAATAGACTTTTGCACAATCGATTGTGCAAAAGTCTATTGCATTTTTTCAAAGATAGCCTAGCCAGTGATGTGTAGCAAGTTCAACCGCTAGGTCTATCCTTTAGATCTGGGTGGACACGCCCACTGGGGATTTCACCAAATCGCGGGGCACAAAACGGCTTGTAGTCCCACCTGGTGGTAAAATAGTGGCCCTTTAATTTCAACTGTACTTTGAGATATACATAGTTGTGGATATATCTAATTTGCCCTAGTTTGATGTTTTGCCATTACCAGCATTACCGCGTATACAGATATAAGGGAAATGGTGCCTTTTCAGCTTGAATGCAAGTGTAAAATGTCTGGCTCAGGAGTTCCATCCCACTGCGATGGGAAGAACTTTATGGAGCCTGATAATAGCTACACTATCAAAGGGCTGCACCAGCAAGACTGTCGTGCTGCTTTAAACCCTGCCGTGACAAAGAGACAGGCCCTACTGTTTCCACTCTAATGCTACAACAATACTACACAGTAACTCCGGCTGTGTGTCAGAGTGTTGTACGTCACTATCCTCCTGTATATACACATATATATATACATATATATATATATATATATATATATACATATCCTCTTACATAATGTAAGTCTGTTTGTTAGCTACCACACCAATGAATATGCAGCTGTGTGTGTGTGTGTGTGTGTGTGTGTGTGTGTGTGTGTGTGTGTGTGTGTGTGTGTGTGTGTGTGTGTGTGTGTGTGTGTGTGTGTGTGTGTGTGTGTGTGTGTGTGTGTGTGTGTGTGTGTGTGTGTGTGCGTGCGTGCGTGTGTGTGTGTGTGCACATGTGCGTGTGCATGCTCTCACTGATGACAGGTCGGAAGTCTAAACGGAACCTTACCCAATCACACAAGGATACACACACAAACACACTCATGCACACACACACACACACACACACACACACACACACACACACACACACACACACACACACACACACACACACACACACACACACACACACACACACACTAATGTAGTCTCTTCAGTGCCTCAGTGGATGTGTGGAGAGAGACAGGAGGGACAGGAGGAAGCTGACCTGTTTGTCAGTATGAGTGAAAAGAGAATGAGACAGAGAGAAAGGGAGCGAGGAAAGTGGAAGTTAGTAAGGAAGGGAGTTCATCTCCCTATCGTTCTCTCCATCTATCTACCCCCCTCTCTGTCCTTCCTTTCCTCTTCCCTCTCACTCTCTCTCTCATGCAACTCTGCCTTTTTTCACATCTCTCTCTCTCTCTCTCTCTCTCTCTCTCTCTCTCTCTCTCTCTCTCTCTCTCTCTCTCTCTCTCTCTCTCTCTCTCTCTCTCTCCCTCCCTCTCTCTGCCTCCATTTCCTCTTTCCCCACTCTGTTCTTCCTCGCCTGTCGTGTCCGATTGCATTGAGTGGGCTTCATCTATGCTAATACTTTATACTCCCGGGCCACTAGTGGTCCCTGCTTGGACCCCAGGAGCCATGACTACTGAGGTGGTGTAGGGGAGGACAATGCGGGTGGAGGCGGAGGGTGTGGGTGGAGGGGGGAGGGTGAGCGGGGAGGGTGTGGGGGTGCAGTGCTGCTCTATTAATACTATTCTTTATCCGTGTGGCTATCGCTCTGAGTCACGTTTCACACTTGAAGGCTGCTCTTTGTGGTTAGTCTCGACTTTAGCTGGGTTAGCAGCATATATATATATATATATATAGAGAGAGAGAGAGAGAGAGAGAGAGAGAGAGAGAGAGAGAGAGAGAGAGAGAGAGAGGGAGAGAGAGGGAGAGAGAGAGAGAGAGAGAGAGAGAGAGAGAGAGAGAGAGAGAGAGAGAGAGAGAGAGAGAGAGAGAGAGAGAGAGAGAGAGAGAGAGAGAGAGAGAGAGAGAGAGAGAGAGAGAGAGAGAGATAGATAGATAGATAGATAGATAGATAGATAGGTAGATAGGGTGAAATGTGGGAGGGTGAGGATGAGAGAGGGGGAACGGTGCATGTGATGAATGATGAGTGACAGCCCCATGCTATCCCAGGGGGTCCCCGGTGTATTGGCCTTCAGAGGTACAGAGAACGGGCGGGGGAGATGGAGGCCAAGAGGGTCGGGAGAGAATCCTCCAGCTATGCTTAGCCAAGTTCTGGAACATTCTCCCATCCACACTGCGATTTAGACCCATTTCTTCAACCGACTGCTAGGAAGCGTCAGCAGGTGGGCTGTCTCTTTCTACGTTTGTCTCTTACTACTTGGACTCCGCTCCCTTTCTCTTGGATTAGAAATCAGTTGGCCGTGCGCAAGTTTTCACGCATTTACACGAGCATGCGCGTGTGTGTGTGTGTATACGTGTGTGTCTTCGCCCACGTGCCTGTGTCACAATATATATATATAAATATACATATATACATATTTAAAGAGTTTATAGTAAAAATTGTAATGAATATTTCAATGAAGTTGGTTAGGATGCTACTTTCTGGATTTTGGATATGGTTCATGGGGTAAACAGTTTGCATCAATGAATATGAAATGTGACAACTGTACTCTGTGGCCGATGGAGAGTCAGGTTCTGTTTGCTGGGATCTGGTTTGTTTAACATCAGCAGTTACATACACATCCTCTCACACTTGCACAGGTGAGTGGATATAGATGGACAGAAATGCACAGGTGATGCACACACACGCACACACACACAAAACCACCCACACAAATTTCTGAAGTTTTGCTCAGCTGCAGAGGCCAACCCACGCAGGAAACTTACTCAGTGGAACACAATCCACACAATCCTGACCCACTTATCAGTCCTATATCACACACACATATTCCCTCTCCTCATCTCTCTCCTTAGCTCTACATGCCTCTGCATGTGTGCGTGTGTGTTTGCGTGTGTGTGTGTGTGTGTGTGTGTGTGTGCGTTTGTGTGTTTGTGTGTGCGTGCACACGTGGCTCGGCTGATAGCATATCCCTGTGTGAGAGTTGGCCAAATGTGTGTGTGTGGGAGGGTGGAGAGATCGGCAATTTTTTTTTTTCATATTATCCCGAGAAATTGATCTTGTTTGTTCCTCCAATAATGAAATATTAAAAATAATCAAAGAACTTCAAAGCAGCATTGCAGTGTTTCTGCCTCCCAGCTGGACTCCTCAGTCAGGAAACCCCCTGTTGGTTTACACAGCCCCCGCGGTCTACCGCCTGGATCTCCAGCAGAGCTGCGCTACGGGTCGGAAACCAAGCCCGAGTTATTCTCAGAGCAACGACGTGGACTTCTTTCTACCACAACATTGTGGTGGGATGCACATAATTACACAAATGGAGCTAGGTCTTTGCTGCGCAGCGCTTCTGGCATGTTCATCAATGTCTGAGGAGAGCCCACCCTTCTGCTTGATCATGGGCACTTGTCATTTCCCCTCACAGAGCAAGCAGTATGTCAGCTACTCCTTCATTACGTTTCTTGCCGAATCAAAGAGCTGGACCAGCAAGATTCGGCTTTTCTAGCTGCAGTAACTAAATAGGAAGGGGATGAACCACTGAACCGGTGGGACATAAACTAGGCTTCATTAAAGATGCCGATTGAAGAGCTGCTTTTTCTGCGTCATTTGTTAGAAATACGATCTTTCAGCTATAAGCGGGGGAAATGTTCTGCTTCTGTTTGGAGTTGGCCTCTGTAGGAGCCAAATAAGATGGCAGACTGCTCCCTGTTAATGACTGAACCGTAAGGACATCTCTGTCCTGTTAATTTAGGCAATCCACGTTGCTTGTCAATCACAGGTGCATGAAAAGCAATTCTTCAATGTCAATTTGCTTCTGTAATTCTATCAATGTTGGAAACATAGAGGAAGGGTTTGTTATTTGCCCTTTTAGTTTGATATTTAATCTACTCTGAAAAGGTTTGGTCTGCTTTTTGTGTTGCACGTTCTTGGTGCATTTTATTTTATTTGTCTATTGAGCGTACAGCACAGCAGACTATGTTCCTGCGTTCGATTGGTTTTAATTCAAATAATGACAAATTGCAATGAGATTTTAAGGGAAAAGGGACACATGCCGTGTAACTGAGACAAGAAACAAGACAAGCAAACTACCCTTCGAGGCCAGCACAGCCACAGACAAGTTAGAGGAATGAGTAATGAGCTAATTTACATTCACTGCAGCACCGCATGACACATAAACGGTACAGCTGGGAAACAGATGTGCTTTTTATATGTTCTCTTAAAACATTCAGAGAGCTGTTTGCGTGGGTCACACACCACAGAAGAGATGATTGCTTCTTTTATGGCAGATTGCTTCCATTGGCTGTCCCTAGAAGAGGCCAGACAATGGCTAGAAGACGAGAGAAGGGGGTTCACCAGGGGGGACAGTGCAGTAACCCCTCCCACCCAGAGGGTGCGCTATCACAACCGCGTTCGCTGAAGCAAAGTGTTTTAGGAGGCCTACATTTTAGGCAAGGCAAGGCAACTTTATTTATATAGCACTTTTCATACACAAGGCAGACTCAAAGTGCTTCACATATAAACATTGTCATACAATAAAATAAAATAATAGATAAGTAAAAGAAAAACATATGCAAAGAAATGGGTAAAATAGAAAGTTAAAAAGGCATTTTAGTATTAAAATAGAAAATAAAGGCAAAGTTAAAAAAGCTTTTACCAAATATTTGTTAAACATTTAAAGCTTGAATAGAGTGGTTCATAGGATCATGAAGTCCGACTAACTCATGTCTGTCTGTCAATGTTTTGACAGACTGTACGGCAAACTTATTCTCCATGTTAAACCATTGGGTAGTGCAGTATTTGAGAGTGTTGATATTACTTGGCTAGACTTCAAGTCTACGTGAGTGTTGATGTAATGCAGCTTTTGTAGAATAGAGTCACTAACAGTTGAGTCAAATAGCAAGGCTGCTGCCTTAGTAGTTTGTCATTCCTGGCAGGGTACAACCCTTATGCTGAATGAGAGAAAAGCATTTCATAATTATTAATAGTGTAGTCAGTGTTGCCCTCCACAAGCAGCAACAGGAGCAAGAAAAACAATCTGCAAACAATGGCTAAGTGTTCACCATTTAAACCTTAAGGTCTCAGATTCTGGTTTTCTCCCCATAAGGGTGATGAAGGGAAACAGCTGAAGTATTTTACACCTTCCTGCCTTGGTGGTATCCACCCTTGGATTGGACGATGCAGGTAGATGGGAGTGGCTTTCTCCCCGACTTTAGCCTCTGAAGCCACTGGATGCTGGGTGGCACACATACACATCGCCACAGGATCCCATTCTGATGCCGTAGCGGATCGCTGGGGTGAAAACGTTGATGTGTTCTCAACAACTGTCCAATGTCGTACCAGAAGCTTTAAATGACGCTCTCGCTCAAGCATAGAAACATTCCAAAGACACAGCCATGTATAAGTCCATCAAACGCAATAAGTGGGCTCAAATGTTTGTTTTGAACAAAGTATCATTGTGTTTTTAAGAAACCTAAATGGACATAGGCCTAAACACTTTGATACAACATTGAAGTTTTGTCCATAGCAGTCAGCGATAATCTTTTATTCAATATGCTTTTAAGAGCCCGTCCTGCCAAGGGATTCAAGATGTGACAAACTGTTGTGTAGTGAGGGGAAACATCTCAGCAGTATCAGAAGTAGACCAAAGAGGGCTAAATAATTGTTATTATGTTGAAACGTGGAAAGATTTGCAAAATTTGTCAAGGAAGAGGTCAGATAAAGACCATGGTTGTACCAATAGCACACCTGTTTCTGATGTAGATGATTACGTTGCATAGGCTAACAGCTGCTAATGCTTTGGTGTTGAGTGGATGCAGGTCCACTATATAAAGAGATAGCAGAGGTCCAGTGCAACAGTGCAGATCCGGTCTAGCCTCAACCAACCTGTCTGGGAAATACTTTGAATAGAGTGTGCTGCTTCTACTGTACTAGCCATGGCTGTTGGGTGCATTCTCAGGTAGAGTTGACATTCTAACTTTAGGCTTTTCTGTTAAGTTATCTGTGTAAATTAATATTATTTTTTTCTTGTATTGCAGAGTGTCATGGATTTGTTTGTTGCTGTTGGGTGGCTGTCTTCCTCTCCCGCAACTGAACGGTAAAATTACACATTTAACATTGTCTTTTAATTATTTGATTCTCACTTTCACTTATGTAGCATGGCTTTTGTCTTCTATCCTCTTAGGGTACATGTCTAGATCCAAGACTGACCAACCGAACATTAGGGGTGCTAAAGATGGCAAGCTAGATACTTCTCCAACTGGAATGTCTGATGCATATGGCAGACTAAAACGATATTTAGACCAAAGCAACAAAGTCCCACTAGCTGCAGCTCAGATGACCAGCGGCGATGAGCCGGTTTCCAACAGTATTTCGGGTAACCGGGACCAGGCTGCTCCTGTTAAAACCCCGGCCTATCCCTGCGATGGGGCTGATTGGACCATGGACTCCACTTCATGTAAAGATGCTGCACAACCAGTTCTCCAGCCAAGGATGGTTCCTTATGAGCAGCCCAGTGCTCGGAGGCCACAGGAGGTGAGCGAACCGCTCGCATCGACCTACCTTGTCCAAGCCAATGGTGGATATGGTCGAGGCAGCCAGGTGTTCTCCAGGAAGAAATACTTCAGAGGTTACCCTCCACCGCCCTCATACGTCCTCATGGCGATGAGACCTGAATCCAAAACAGGAGGCGGTGACTGATGGGCCCCTTGGCCATCGATCGTACTTTCTTGTTCCTGCTGTTGCTTGTCGATGGCTACACTGACTACCGTCAATCATTCAGAAATGCTTTTCCTCTCAACATGAAAGGTTGTACCCTGAAAATAATAAACTACAAAAAGTCAAATTTTGTTCATGTTCTGTATTTGTGGTATGGCTTCAGGCCTTGCTATTTGACAACGGTCAGTGACTCTCGTCTACAAAAGCTGCATTGCATCAAAATGCACGCTTGGGTTTTCTTTGAAAAACATTTAAACTTTTCTAGTCATAGTAATGGATCATGACGGCAAAAGAGCTCCCCTAGCACTAAATTAAATGGAAAATAAAATGCTAACTGCATGGTTGGCCTTGTAGTTGCATAAAAGGCAACAATGGACCAACTAAGGACAGGGGCACTATTTTTGGGCCTAGACACGTTTTGCCTTAAACTAAATCGTTGCTTGAACCTGCCATTGCTCACATATGCATCTAGCTTATGTCGGCAAATGTTCCATCTTCCAGGATGAGCAATCAATGATCGAAGTAAAATCTACAAATTGATGGGTCCCATTTGGGACCGTGGTTTCACCATATTTGCATTATAGAACATCAATATTTTCCATAAAGCATTCCTTATTCCTTCAATTGTAATAAATGTACTTCTGTAATTCAATTTGTGCTTTGTAGATGGTTCTATTGGTGGATAAGAAGTCTTCATTTTTTTTATAACATCATGCATCTAAATTCCTTGCATCGTTGAATAAATGCAGTTCAACTTTCAGTTTAATCCCCATGATGTTTTACAAACAATAAAATAATCATATTACGTGAATAAATTGAGTAAGTTAAAACACGTGTAATATAAAATATCCTCATGACAATATGCAGTATATTTGAACTATGGCTAGTTACAAAACTGCATATATCAAGCTAGGCCGACATTTCACCATGCGCTCCATATGAATACACATCGCCACAGGGTCACGTCCTGAGACCATGGTGATCACTGGGGTCCAAAGGTCAATGTCCTTTTCAACAACCAACTGTCCAATGTCTTATCCAAAACTTTAGATTAGCCATGTGTTCAGGCATATGTCATGAGGAAAAACGTTAATGCGCTGCAAACAAACTCAAACCACTTTTTGTGCTCGATTCCGGTTTAATACATGGTTCCTTATGTCCATGGTTTGGAGAAATACAAACATGGCTGTCACCCTCCCCAAGACACAGCCATGAATAAGACCATCAAACACAAAAAGTAGATTCAAATGTTTGTTTCACTGCATATCAACAAAGTATCACCGTGATTTTAAGAGGCACATGGGTTCCTACACGGGCATACACATCTGATACAATATTGGAGTTTTGTCCATAGCAGTCAGTGATAATCTTAATAATAATATCTTATTCATTATGCTTTAAGAGCCCGCCCTTCCAAGAGATTCAAAATGTGACGAACTGTAGTGTAGTGTAGTGAGGGGAAGTATCTGAGCATTATCAGACGTATCCCAAAAAGGGGCAAAATAATTGTTATGTTGAAACATTGAGAGATTTGCAACGTATGTCAATGAGGAAGACCGATAAAGAACATGGTTTGCAAATAGCACACCTGTTTCTGATGTGGATGATTATGTTGCAGAGGCTAACAGCTGCTAATGCTTGGGTGTTGAGTGGTTGCAGGGCCACTATATAAAGAGACAGCAGAGGAACACTGCAACTGTCTTTTTGGTCTGGTTTGGCCTGAACCAACCAACCAACCTTTCTGGAAAATACTTTGGAGTGTGCTGCTTCAACTATGATGACTGTTGGGTACATTCTCAGGTAGAGTTGACATTCTAACTTTAGGCTTTTCTGTTAAGTTATCTGTGTAAATGAATTTACATTTTTTCTTGTATTGCAGAGTGTCATGGATTTGTTTGTTGCTGTTGGGTGGCTGTCTTCCTTTCCCACAACTGAACGGTAAAATTGCACATTTAACATTGTCTTTTAATTGTTTGATTCTCACTTTCACTTATGTAGCATGGCTTTTGTCTTCTATCCTCTTAGGGTACATGTCTAGATCCAAGACTGACCAACCGAACATTAGGGGTGCTAAAGATGGCAAGCTAGATACTTCTCCAACTGGAATGTCTGATGCATATGGCAGACTGAAACGATATTTAGACCAAAGCAACAAAGTCCCACTAGCTGCAGCTCAGATGACCAGCGGCGATGAGCCGGTTTCCAACAGTATTTCGGGTAACCGGGACCAGGCTGCTTCTGTTAAAACCCCGGCCTATCCCTGCGATGGGGCTGATTGGACCATGGACTCTACTTCATGTAAAGATGCTGCACAACCAGTTCTCCAGCCAAGGATGGTTCCTTATGAGCAGCCCAGTGCTCGGAGGCCACAGGAGGTGAGCGAACCGCTCGCATCGACCTACCTTGTCCAAGCCAATGGTGGATATGGTCGAGGCAGCCAGGTCTTCTCCAGGAAGAAATACTTCAGAGGTTACCCTCCACCGCCCTCATACGTCCTCATGGCGATGAGACCTGAATCCAAAACAGGAGGCGGTGACTGATGGGGCCCCTTGGCCATCGATCGTACTTTCTTGTTCCTGCTGTTGCTTGTCGATGGCTACACTGACTACCGTCAATCATTCAGAAATGCTTTTCCTCTCAACATGAAAGGTTGTACCCTGAAAATAATAAACTACAAAAAGTCAAATTTTGTTCATGTTCTGTATTTGTGGTATGGCTTCAGGCCTTGCTATTTGACAACGGTCAGTGACTCTCGTCTACAAAAGCTGCATTGCATCAAAATGCACGCTTGGGTTTTCTTTGAAAAACATTTAAACTTTTCTAGTCATAGTAATGGATCATGACGGCAAAAGAGCTCCCCTAGCACTAAATTAAATGGAAAATAAAATGCTAACTGCATGGTTGGCCTTGTACTTGCATAAAAGGCAACAATGGACCAACTAAGGACAGGGGCACTATTTTTGGGCCTAGACACGTTTTGCCTTAAACTAAATCGTTGCTTGAACCTGCCATTGCTCACATATGCATCTAGCTTATGTCGGCAAATGTTCCATCTTCCAGGATGAGCAATCAATGATCGAAGTAAAATCTACAAATTGATGGGTCCCATTTGGGACCGTGGTTTCACCATATTTGCATTATAGAACATCAATATTTTCCATAAAGCATTCCTTATTCCTTCAATTGTAATAAATGTACTTCTGTAATTCAATTTGTGCTTTGTAGATGGTTCTATTGGTGGATAAGAAGTCTTCATTTTTTTTATAACATCATGCATCTAAATTCCTTGCATCGTTGAATAAATGCAGTTCAACTTTCAGTTTAATCCCCATGATGTTTTACAAACAATAAAATAATCATATTACGTGAATAAATTGAGTAAGTTAAAACACGTGTAATATAAAATATCCTCATGACAATATGCAGTATATTTGAACTATGGCTAGTTACAAAACTGCATATATCAAGCTAGGCCGACATTTCACCATGCGCTCCATATGAATACACATCGCCACAGGGTCACGTCCTGAGACCATGGTGATCACTGGGGTCCAAAGGTCAATGTCCTTTTCAACAACCAACTGTCCAATGTCTTATCCAAAACTTTAGATTAGCCATGTGTTCAGGCATATGTCATGAGGAAAAACGTTAATGCGCTGCAAACAAACTCAAACCACTTTTTGTGCTCGATTCCGGTTTAATACATGGTTCCTTATGTCCATGGTTTGGAGAAATACAAACATGGCTGTCACCCTCCCCAAGACACAGCCATGAATAAGACCATCAAACACAAAAAGTAGATTCAAATGTTTGTTTCACTGCATATCAACAAAGTATCACCGTGATTTTAAGAGGCACATGGGTTCCTACATGGGCATACACATCTGATACAATATTGGAGTTTTGTCCATAGCAGTCAGTGATAATCTTAATAATAATATCTTATTCATTATGCTTTAAGAGCCCGCCCTTCCAAGAGATTCAAAATGTGACGAACTGTAGTGTAGTGTAGTGAGGGGAAGTATCTGAGCATTATCAGACGTATCCCAAAAAGGGGCAAAATAATTGTTATGTTGAAACATTGAGAGATTTGCAACGTATGTCAATGAGGAAGACCGATAAAGAACATGGTTTGCAAATAGCACACCTGTTTCTGATGTGGATGATTATGTTGCAGAGGCTAACAGCTGCTAATGCTTGGGTGTTGAGTGGTTGCAGGGCCACTATATAAAGAGATAGCAGAGGAACACTGCAACTGTCTTTTTGGTCTGGTTTGGCCTGAACCATCCAACCAACCTGTCTGGAAAATACTTTGAATGGAGTGTGCTGCTTCAATTATGATGGCTGTTGGGTACATTCTCAGGTAGAGTTGGCATTGTAGCTTTTGGCTATTCTATTTTATCTTGTTATGTGTAACTGAATAATTTTTTTTTCTTGTATTGCAGACTGTCTTGGATTTGTTTATTGCTGTTTGGTGGCAGTCTTCCTTTCCCGTCAATGAAGTGTACGTCTGATACCACATTTACACATTTAACAGTTTTTACTTGTTTGATTTTCACTTTGTATATTTTTGTGTTGTTCCTCTTAGGGTACAAGTACACCTCCACTGACCATCCTGAAGCTATGGCTGGGGATATCAAGCTAGCAAATTATCCAACTGGGATGTTGGATTTATATAGCCTAGTAGACCGAAGCAACAAAATCCCACTAGGTGCAGCTTTAAAGCAGGCACCATTGAACCCAGAGGAAGGGGCGAGGTTCCAGGGAGGTGGAGCGTTGGAGCTTGGACAGGAAAATGCCAAGATTGAAG
This sequence comes from Gadus macrocephalus, assembly GCF_031168955.1. Taxonomy (NCBI): domain Eukaryota; kingdom Metazoa; phylum Chordata; class Actinopteri; order Gadiformes; family Gadidae; genus Gadus; species Gadus macrocephalus. Next base: position 21,697,258 of record NC_082383.1, read on the forward strand.
ACTGGAACCATGTCAGGCCAGTGACATTCCCTCTAAGACCTCCCTACCAGCATAACTCATTTGAGGAGCAGTGGGGAAGCAGAAAGCCTATGTTCCCATCAGCTTATGAGCCCTCTACCAAACCATCTTCAGAACTGGCAGGCTCTGACCTTATCCCACCTACTTCATATCTGTTTTATGATGCATTCAGTAGTGATCCTACTTTGGAGTCTAAACAAGGGTCGGAAAGTGGCGTGTACTTTAATCCTACCCAGAACCTCAACTTCCAGGCTGGTGAACGAGAGGGCTCACAAATCTGGAGGAGGACCGGAGGAGAGGAGCCGGGATTCAGTAACATGGGCCAGGCAGCTCCGACCATTGGCGCACAGACTCTGCAGGCTGACACAGTATCTAGTAGTGACACTAATGGGGGTTACTATAGCTCTGCACTGCAGCTCGACGTCCAGGCTGGTTCACAAAGCTATTCCCCTAACCTGGTCTATGAGGATGTTTTTTATTACCCAGATGCTGAAACTGCACCACCTTCAAAAGAGGGTGACCGCTATGACTCTGCAAATGCGGTCCAGCCAAGCACTTTGTCCTCGGCTTCCTACATGACCAAAGAAGAGCAGCCGGTATTCTCCAGTCATACAGGTGACTGGGCTCATGTTGCTCCTGTGGAAACCCCTGCCTATCCAAGCTTTGTGGCTGATTTCGGCTTGGACTCGACTTCAAGTAAAACCGCTGCACAACCAGTCCTCTTTAAGCCACTGAAGAAGGCTCCTCAGCTGCCCAGCTCCAAGTGGCGTCAGATATCGAAGGAGGCTCCTCAGCTGCCCAGCTCCAAGTGGCTTCAGAGGCCAAAGAAGGTGATGGACCAGTCTGCAGCTACCTACCATGTCCAATCCAAGGGTGGACACATCCGAGGCCGTCAGGTGTTCTCCAGGAAGAAATACTTCAGCGGTTTCCCTCCACCGCCCGCATCCGTGCTTATGGCGATGAAGCCTAAATCTGAGACCGTAAGAGGTAAATGGTGACCACTTGGCCATCAATCGTAGTGTTGTTCATGCTTGTGCGTGGCTTCACTGACCAGCAGTAATTGGCTTTCCTTTTCAGCACAAGTTTGTAACCTGAATAAACTAAATGGTTTTTTTTTAAACTTGATTTTCGTATTCATTATTTGTAGTATGGCTGCAGACCTTGCTATTCGACTCGACAGTCATTGACACTATTCTGAAAAAGCTGAACTACCATCAAAATTCACACCTTATGTTTAGCCGTTTAGTTTTGTCTTAAAAATGAAGATGGCTCATGACAGCACAGCTCCTGCAGCATTAAATTATGCGTTTAATAATGAAATGCCAACTAGCGATAGCCTTGTACGTCTATCGAACACGTCACAATGGACCAACCAAAGATGGTACGGTTTTCGGCCAAATCTGATAATTATTCTTGACTGTATATCCTAGGTTGTCGAATTGTTTCAATGATGGTAAATAACTATTGAATGTTCATCTTTGCGTCACATTTGGACTGGTCATATCTCGTAACGATGTTAACGTTCCGATGTCGACGATGTGGTAGACCAGAGAAGTGCTTGGTGTTTGGATCTGCCTGCCGCCCAAACAGGGTGCACATGGTTGCTATGTCAACGCAAACATTTCATTCTCGTCAAACAAGCAATTTTCAAATGTGTTCAGCTCAAATGGAGTTGTGCAAAGTTTTAAGTAGGTTAAAGGGGTGATTTTCCTATTTAGCCCCCCCCACCACCACATTCTGAGTGTCCCCTGAAGCAATGTTGTATTCGGCCCTCTGGTTTTTGTTTCACTTCCCATTTCACTTAAGTCCCAATTTCTCTATCTGCTGGGTAGTCTGTAGTCTGCCATTTAATCATGGCAATCGTTCGTGCCGCACAGGCTCCCACCCTAGTCTTGCACCTCAAGTCACATGCTGTCTGTTTTTGCCTTCGTAGCCTGACTTTAAAAAAAATTCACCTATTTTATTGTAATATTCAGGGAAATAGCTTGTCTAGGCCCAGTTGTAAATCTCAAGACACAGGGTATATGTGGATATACACTTATGCCAGCTTTTCCAGTTTTGCAAATTTGCTGCTGTTTTCCTCAACTATAGTAAAATATATACTATTCAATATGTGTATTCAGCTTTTCCCAGGTTTTTTTCAGAATGTTCCTAACTATTATACTACTTCCACTAAAATGGTTGAATAAAATTATACTTTTTTCTGGTTCTAGTTCATGCCCTTTTTTAAAGATATATACAACTTCGACAATATACCATGGCAATGTAAAATAAACAAATATATGAATGGTATCTAAACTAATTTAATTATATTAGATGTAATGGGGTAATATTCAGGTATACCTGTTGTCAATAGCACTGTTTGCTTTTACCTTATTTTTACCTGATGTCACTTTTTCATTACAATGTATGACACTATGCATGTGACGCAAATCTCTTGAATCATGAAATCTTGAATTTGACTGACTCCGGCCCAGACAAAAGAACTCGGGCTCGAAAAGGTAGGGCTGAATTGAAGATGCAATGTGTCATCGTGCGTGAATTTGCAGACAAGTGCAAAGTGTTTGACCAATCGCCCAGAGTGGGCGTGCAATGGTCAGCACATCCCCGCACGGAGGGGGACTTAAGCTATGATTCAAAACAGTGTTTTTGAAAGATTCTGATTTTTTCAGAAATTACAAACATGGCCACCCTCCCAAAGACTAATAAGTGGATCCAAATGTTGGCTTCACAGCATATCAGCAAAGTATCAGCAGGTTTTTAAGGGGTCACATAGGTGCCAACATGGACATACACATCTGATACAACATTGGAGTTTTGTCCATTGCAGTGATAATCTTTTGTTCACTATGCTTTTAAGAGCCCGTCCTGCCAAGGGACTCAAAATGTGACTAAATGTAGTGTAGTGAGGGTGAGTATCTGAGCAGTATCAGAAGAAAAGATTTGCATCAAGTGGTTGCTTCTTCTTCTTCTCCTTCTTTTAACTTCCGGCAGACTGTAGGCCTTTACGGCACAATGCTGTCACCAACAGGACAAAAATAAAAATAAAAAATATTCCACAAACCCCTCAATTGGCCTTCTATCCTATTTCCATAGGAACAAACCAGAGGTTGTAACTGCAACAAGTGACAATGAAAAAGGCAGATAAAGAGAGTAGGGTCTGTCTGCGTCCTGAAAGACGGAGGCGTAACTTGTAGTAGGCGTAACTTGTAGTATGAGGAGGCGTGTCTTGTACTTTTCTAAATCGCGGTCCACACGACACGACACAAGATGTTCCTCTTTTCGCGGTAAAAAAAAGTCTTGTAAATCACGGTTCACACATTACGCAAGCTCTTCCTTGAAGTCGAACTCTGAAGTTAAAGGGGACATATTATACCACCAGGTGTGAGTGTGATTAGCCTTACAAGCCGTTTCGAAAATCTGCCCCATATGACATCAGTAGTGGGCGTGTCCAGCTAGATCTGCGCTGGATAGATGAGCATTGTTTACTTCAGTCCACAGGGTAGGCTGGCTGATCTATCCAGCACAGATCTAGGTGGACACGCCCACTAGTGATGTCATATGGGGCAGATTTTCGAAACGGCTTGTAAGGCTAATCATACTCACACCTGGTGGGATAATATGTCCCCTTTAAGATCTTGTCAGTAAATAAAAAGAAGTGGATTACTAATCCCCCGTCTGTAGCCAGGAAAGCTTACAGACACACCCTCAACATATTCCCAAACGTACCTTTTGCATATTTGAGCCTTTGCCTATCTAATTATTTGACTTTAAGATGAAAGCTGCTTTCTAAGGTGCTAGCTATGTTTACATTACTTTACGACCTGCCACGTTTGATGCACACTGAACAGTCACAAAATACTCTATACTGTACACAGGCTAGTAGATGTTGCTTGCTTCTTTGCCCTGTTAGATTTCAGCTTATTTCTAAACTGTTCGGACAGACTCTGCGTTGTGTATTTTCAGTCGTAGTAGTAATTCTTGAAGTCGAAATCAAAGCAGCTTGACAGGTTGGATTAGAGGGTTGAATAGATGGTTTATTCCAGGATGTACAGCGAGATACAGACTTAGGTTGAATAATCTATAGTGGACCCGGTGGTCGATGACTTGTTCCTTGGCTGTCGAAACCCTCTTCTCGTCAAACCAAAGGGTTGGGGCGAGTATAATACAAAAAAGGGGATAGATGAATAACACGTGAACAGATGCACTCTCAGCCTTGATAAGGTATCTGGCCCTGGCCATGTCCCGGAGGACCAGGTTCAACCTACCCTGAGACATAACAATGGCAGAATGTTGGGGATAACACCTTGTATCAGTATGAGAGGCCCTGGCCTGTTCCTAGACTAGAAATGTGAACAATAAGAGAGACACTAAAATACACCAACATTCTACAGCCCCGAGTTTGCACAGTGCAACAGTGATGACGTAGCTGAGGAATCCATGTATTGAAGATCGGCAAATATATATAAAATGAAGGCTTGTAATGTGAACGCTATAATATGAAGGCTTTCTCATAACTATCGTCCTGTTAGTGACATTGTTCTGGTCTTGTTTCTATCAGTAACATTTATAGTAATTCATTGTTTTCTATCTCATGCAGGATCTTGAAAACATACAGGAAGTGAGCAAGTGGCTAAAACAGAACCTCTTCAAAGGTGTAGTCCAGGTGCCGTGCTTCCTTTGCATGGAAGACAGCGAGGCTGTACAATCCCTAGAGAATTACATGGAAAATGGTGTCACCTTAATTGCTAAAGAAAAGCATGAAGTTATGGATCCTTTTCTATTTATGTTTGAGTATTATGAGGACATGCAATTGTTTATTGGAAAAATTGAAGATAATACGACGATTAAAGTCCATTGGGGATTGTTTTAACCGAAATGTATTCAATAAAATTCTTTAAATTATTAATCTGCTGTCTTTTTGTTAAAGGTATAAAGGGATAAAGTAGGCTAAACTTAAGCAGGTTCCCCACGTTAAACTGCTATATGCATTATGCTACATGTCATTGTAAAATTGTAATAGGCTTCTTTTCTTAAATGCATAAGACTCGGGATGTCAGTTTGACGTAAGCCAGTATGGCTATGATTAAGCTAATCAAGAGCATATTTTTAAATGAGCGGGTCGGGTGCATTATTTTTATATAAGGCATAATATTTGAGGTCGGAGTTGCGGTCATTTATGTACACGCGCACCAATGCTATAGAGAGATCGGTTCCGTGATTTAGAAAAGTACAAGACACGCCTCCTACTACAAGTTACGCCTACTACAAGTCACGCCTCCGTCTTGCAGGAAGCAGACGGATACTATTGGAGTAAGAACATGGTTGCGCAAATAGCACACCTGTACTTGATGTGGATGATTATGTTGCAAAGGCTAGGAGCTGCAAATGCTTGCGTTGAGTGGCTACAGGGCCACAATATAAAGAGATAGCAGAGGATCAGTGCAACAGTGCTTTAGGTCTGGTTTGGCCTTAACCAATCTGTCTGGGAAATACAATATAGTTTGCCATGGCTGTTGGGTGCATTCTCAGGTAGTGTTGGAGTTGTAGCTTTTGTCTTCTCTCTTAAGTTATCTGTGTAGCTGATTAACACTTTTTCTTGTATTGCAGAGTGTCTTGGTTTTGTTTGTTGCTGTTTGGTGGCAGTCTTCCTTTTCCATCAATGAAGGGTAACATTGCACATTGAATATTTTTTACTTGTTTGATTCACATGGTCACTTGATATGGTTTTTGTATTTTATTTTAGGTTACAGCTATACCTCCAAGACTGACCATCCTGAAATTGGGGGTGATAAAGATGACGAGCTACAAACTTCTCATACTCTGATGTTTGATGCATATACCCTAGCAAAAGGATATTCAGACCGAAGCAAAAAAGTCCCACTAGCTGCAGCTCCAAAGCAGGCTCCGTTGAACCCCGAGGAAGGGGCGAGGATCCAGGGAGGCAGAGCTGTGGAGTTTGGACAGAAAAATGCTGAGATGGAAGACCAGAAACTAGTCAAGCCAGTGACATTCCCTCTAAACCCTCCCAACCAGCATGATTACTCTTTTGAGGAGCAGAGGGGCAGCACAAAGCCTCAGTTCCCTAAGCCTTCTACCAAACCATCTTCAGAACTGGCAGGCTCTGACCTTATCCCTCCTACTCCATATCTGTTGATGGACGATGGTGCATTCAGTAGTGGTCCTACTTTGGAGTCTAAACAAGTGTCTAAAAGTGGCCGGTACATTGGTCCTACCCAGAACCTCAACTTCCAGGCTGGTGAACAAGAGGGCTCACAAATCAATGCGGACCAGCCAGGAAGGTTGTCCTATGCTACCTACAGGACCGAAAGAGGGAAGCCAGTAATCTCCATTAATTCAGGTAACGTGGCCCCGGCAGCTCCAACCATTAGTGCACAGACTCTGCAGGCTGACGCAGTATCTAGAACTGACACTAAAGGGGGTTACTCTAGCTCTGCACTGTATCTCGATGTCCAGGCTGGTTCACAAAGCTACTCCCCTAACCTGGTCTATGAGGATGTTTTTCAATACCCAGCTGCTGAAACTGCACAGCTTCCTTCAGAAGAGAGTGACCTCTCCGACTACAACTCTGTGAATGTGGTCCAGCGGCCAAGCACTTGGTCTTCTGCTCCCTACATGACTAGAGAAGAGGAGCCGGTTTACGTCAGTAATTCAGGTAACGTGGCCCCGGCAGCGCAGACCATTAGTGCACCGGCTCTGCAGGTTGATGCAGTGTCTAGAACGGACACTAAAGGGGGTTACTCTAGCTCTTCACTGCACCGTGACCTCCCAGCTGGTGTACAAGAAGGTTCACAAAGCTATTCCCCTAACCTGGTCTATGAGGATGTTTTTCAATACCCTGCTGCTGAAACTGCACATCTTCCTTCAGAAGAGAGTGACCTCTCCGACTACAACTCTGTGAATGTGGTCCAGCGGCCAAGCACTTGGTCTTCTGCTCCCTACATGACTAGAGAAGAGGAGCCGGTTTACGTCAGTAATTCAGGTGACAGGGCCCAGGCAGCGCCGACCATTAGCGAACAGCCTCTGGAGGCTGAAGCAGTACCTAGTACTGACACTAAAGGGGGTTACTCTAGCTCCTCACTGAACCTCAACTTCCAAGCTGGTGCACAAGAAGGTTCACAAAGCTATTCCCCTAACCTTGTCGATCAGGCTGTTTATCAATACCCAGCTGCTGAAGCTGAACAGCGTCATTCAGAGGGGGTTGACGCCTCCAAGTATGACTCTATGAACGCCTTCCAGCCAAGCACTTGGTCCTCGGCTTCCTACATGACCAAAGAAGAGCAGCCGGTATTCTCCAGTCATACAGGTGACTGGGCCCATGTTGCTCCTGTGGAAACCCCTGCCTATCCAAGCTATGTGGCTGATTTCGGCTTGGACTCTACTTCAAGTAAAGCCGCTGCACAACCAGTCCTCTTCAGGCCACTGAAGAAGGCTCCTCAGCTGTCCAGCTCCAAGTGGCTTCAGAGGCCGAAGAAGGCGAGGGACCAGACTGCATCTACCTACATTGTCCAATCCAAGGGCTCACACCGCCGAAGCCGCCAGATGTTATCCAAGAAGAAGTACTTCAGCGGTTTCCCTCCACCGCCCCCATTCGTGCTTATGGCTCTGAGACCGTAAGGGGTAAATGGTGACCACTTGGCCTTCAATCAATTTTTCCCACTTGCTTATGGATTTCTACAGACTATACCTTCAGTAACACTTTCAGCATAAAAGCTTGTTCCCTGTAAAGAATAAACAAAATGTAACTTTCAACTTGACTTGTCTTTGTTCAGTACTTGTCTTTGCTAATTGACATTTAACATTTAGATATAGATTTAAAATTTACATTTGACATTTAGATTCAACATTTGGATACAAGTTCAACATTTATATTTAGATATTAAAATAATATACAATTTCTAACATGGATTTTGTACATTTAAACATTGTTGACAATTACATATAACGTGTTTTACATGAAGTGTGCGCTCATGTGAGGAAAGTGAGCTAAATGTATCAGCTAAAAAATTTTACGAGTTTTTACAAACGTTACGCCATAGTGCAACAGTGACGTAGCTGAGAAATCCATGCATTGAAGACTGCCAAATACATAAGGCAAGGCAACTTGGCACTTTTCATACACAAGGCAGACTCAAAGTGCTTCACATATAAACGTCATACAATAAAATAGATGAGTAAAATAAAACATGCAATGAAATGGGTAAAATACAAAGTTGTATTAAAATAGAAAATATAGGCAAAGTTAAAGCATTTTAGAAAGTGCAATGTATTTAAGATTTAGCAGAAAGCTAAATCTTAAATACAAGCCTTCATAAAATGAAGGCTTGTAATGTGAGCACTATAATATGAAGGCTTTCTCATAACTATCCTCCTGTTAGTGACATTGTTCTGGTCCTGTTTCTATCAGTAATATTTATTTTAATTGTTTTCTATCTCGTGCAGGATCTTAAACATACATGGAGCGAGCAAGTGGCTAAAACAGATGAAGGAACAGAACCTCTTCAAAGGTGTAGTCCAGGTGACGTGCTTCCTTGGCATGGAAGACAGCGAGGCTGTACAATCCCTAGAGAATTACATAGAAAATGGTCTCACCTTAATTGCTAAAGAAAAGTATGAAGTTATGGATCCTTTTCTATTTATGTTTGAGTATTACGAGGACATGCAATTGTTTTTTGGAATACTTGAAGATAATACAACGATTAAAGTCCATTGGGGATTGTTTTAACCGAAATGTATTCAATAAAATTCTTTAAATGATTAATCTGCTGTCTTTTTGTTAAAGGTATAAAGGGATAAAGTAGGCTAAACTTAAGCAGGTTCCCCACGTTAAACTGCTATATGCATTATGCTACATGTCATTGTAAAATTGTAATAGGCTTCTTTTCTTAAATGCATATGACTCGGGATGTCAGTTTGACGTAAGCCAGTATGGCTATGATTAAGCTAATCAAGAGCATATTTTTAAATGAGCGGGTCGGGTGCATTATTTTTATATAAGGCATAATATTTGAGGTCGGAGTAGCGGTCATTTATGTACACGCGCACCAATGCTATAGAGAGATCGGTTCCGTGATTTAGAAAAGTACAAGACACGCCTCCTACTACAAGTTACGCCTACTACAAGTCACGCCTCCGTCTTGCAGGAAGCAGACGGATACTATTGGAGTAAGAACATGGTTGCGCAAATAGCACACCTGTACTTGATGTGGATGATTATGTTGCAAAGGCTAGGAGCTGCAAATGATTGCGTTGAGTGGCTACAGGGCCACAATATAAAGAGATAGCAGAGGATCAGTGCAATAGTGCTTTAGGTCTGGTTTGGCCTCAACCAATCTGTCTGGGAAATACAATATAGTTTGCCATGGCTGTTGGGTGCATTCTCAGGTAGTGTTGGAGTTGTAGCTTTTGTCTTCTCTCTTAAGTTATCTGTGTAGCTGATTAACACTTTTTCTTGTATTGCAGAGTGTCTTGGTTTTGTTTGTTGCTGTTTGGTGGCAGTCTTCCTTTTCCATCAATGAAGGGTAACATTGCACATTGAATATTTTTTACTTGTTTGATTCACATGGTCACTTGATATGGTTTTTGTATTTTATTTTAGGTTACAGCTATACCTCCAAGACTGACCATCCTGAAATTGGGGGTGATAAAGATGACGAGCTACAAACTTCTCATACTCTGATGTTTGATGCATATAGCCAAGAAAAAGGATATTCAGACCGAAGCAAAAAAGTCCCACTAGCTGCAGCTCCAAAGCAGGCTCCGTTGAACCCCGAGGAAGGGGCGAGGATCCAGGGAGGCAGAGCTGTGGAGTTTGGACAGAAAAATGCTGAGATGGAAGACCAGAAACTAGTCAAGCCAGTGACATTCCCTCTAAACCCTCCCAACCAGCATGATTACTCTTTTGAGGAGCAGAGGGGCAGCACAAAGCCTCAGTTCCCTAAGCCTTCTACCAAACCATCTTCAAAACTGGCAGGCTCTGACCTTATCCCTCCTACTCCATATCTGTTGATGGACGGTGGTGCATTCAGTAGTGGTCCTACTTTGGAGTCTAAACAAGTGTCTAAAAGTGGCCGGTACATTGGTCCTACCAAGAACCTCAACTTCCAGGCTGGTGAACAAGAGGGCTCACAAATCAATGCGGACCAGCCAAGAAGGTTGTCCTATGTTACCTACAGGACCGAAAGAGGGAAGCCAGTAATCTCCATTAATTCAGGTAACGTGGCCCCGGCAGCTCCAACCATTAGTGCACAGACTCTGCAGGCTGACGCAGTATCTAGAACTGACACTAAAGGGGGTTACTCTAGCTCTGCACTGTATCTCGATGTCCAGGCTGGTTCACAAAGCTACTCCCCTAACCTGGTCTATGAGGATGTTTTTCAATACCCAGCTGCTGAAACTGCACAGCTTCCTTCAGAAGAGAGTGACCTCTCCGACTACAACTCTGTGAATGTGGTCCAGCGGCCAAGCACTTGGTCTTCTGCTCCCTACATGACTAGAGAAGAGGAGCCGGTTTACGTCAGTAATTCAGGTAACGTGGCCCCGGCAGCGCAGACCATTAGTGCACCGGCTCTGCAGGTTGATGCAGTGTCTAGAACGGACACTAAAGGGGGTTACTCTAGCTCTTCACTGCACCGTGACCTCCCAGCTGGTGTACAAGAAGGTTCACAAAGCTATTCCCCTAACCTGGTCTATGAGGATGTTTTTCAATACCCTGCTGCTGAAACTGCACATCTTCCTTCAGAAGAGAGTGACCTCTCCGACTACAACTCTGTGAATGTGGTCCAGCGGCCAAGCACTTGGTCTTCTGCTCCCTACATGACTAGAGAAGAGGAGCCGGTTTACGTCAGTAATTCAGGTGACAGGGCCCAGGCAGCGCCGACCATTAGCGAACAGCCTCTGGAGGCTGAAGCAGTACCTAGTACTGACACTAAAGGGGGTTACTCTAGCTCCTCACTGAACCTCAACTTCCAAGCTGGTGCACAAGAAGGTTCACAAAGCTATTCCCCTAACCTTGTCGATCAGGCTGTTTATCAATACCCAGCTGCTGAAGCTGAACAGCGTCATTCAGAGGGGGTTGACGCCTCCAAGTATGACTCTATGAACGCCTTCCAGCCAAGCACTTGGTCCTCGGCTTCCTACATGACCAAAGAAGAGCAGCCGGTATTCTCCAGTCATACAGGTGACTGGGCCCATGTTGCTCCTGTGGAAACCCCTGCCTATCCAAGCTATGTGGCTGATTTCGGCTTGGACTCTACTTCAAGTAAAGCCGCTGCACAACCAGTCCTCTTCAGGCCACTGAAGAAGGCTCCTCAGCTGTCCAGCTCCAAGTGGCTTCAGAGGCCGAAGAAGGCGAGGGACCAGACTGCATCTACCTACATTGTCCAATCCAAGGGCTCACACCGCCGAAGCCGCCAGATGTTATCCAAAAAGAAGTACTTCAGCGGTTTCCCTCCACCGCCCCCATTCGTGCTTATGGCTCTGAGACCGTAAGGGGTAAATGGTGACCACTTGGCCTTCAATCAATTTTTCCCACTTGCTTATGGATTTCTACAGACTATACCTTCAGTAACACTTTCAGCATAAAAGCTTGTTCCCTGTAAAGAATAAACAAAATGTAACTTTCAACTTGACTTGTCTTTGTTCAGTACTTGTCTTTGCTAATTGACATTTAACATTTAGATATAGATTTAAAATTTACATTTGACATTTAGATTCAACATTTGGATACAAGTTCAACATTTATATTTAGATATTAAAATAATATACAATTTCTAACATGGATTTTGTACATTTAAACATTGTTGACAATTACATATAACGTGTTTTACATGAAGTGTGCGCTCATGTGAGGAAAGTGAGCTAAATGTATCAGCTAAAAAAATTTACGAGTTTTTACAAACGTTACGCCATAGTGCAACAGTGACGTAGCTGAGAAATCCATGCATTGAAGACTGCCAAATACATAAGGCAAGGCAACTTGGCACTTTTCATACACAAGGCAGACTCAAAGTGCTTCACATATAAACGTCATACAATAAAATAGATGAGTAAAATAAAACATGCAATGAAATGGGTAAAATACAAAGTTGTATTAAAATAGAAAATATAGGCAAAGTTAAAGCATTTTAGAAAGTGCAATGTATTTAAGATTTAGCAGAAAGCTAAATCTTAAATACAAGCCTTCATAAAATGAAGGCTTGTAATGTGAGCACTATAATATGAAGGCTTTCTCATAACTATCCTCCTGTTAGTGACATTGTTCTGGTCCTGTTTCTATCAGTAATATTTATTTTAATTGTTTTCTATCTCGTGCAGGATCTTAAACATACATGGAGCGAGCAAGTGGCTAAAACAGATGAAGGAACAGAACCTCTTCAAAGGTGTAGTCCAGGTGACGTGCTTCCTTGGCATGGAAGACAGCGAGGCTGTACAATCCCTAGAGAATTACATAGAAAATGGTCTCACCTTAATTGCTAAAGAAAAGTATGAAGTTATGGATCCTTTTCTATTTATGTTTGAGTATTACGAGGACATGCAATTGTTTTTTGGAATACTTGAAGATAATACAACGATTAAAGTCCATTGGGGATTGTTTTAACCGAAATGTATTCAATAAAATTCTTTAAATGATTAATCTGCTGTCTTTTTGTTAAAGGTATAAAGGGATAAAGTAGGCTAAACTTAAGCAGGTTCCCCACGTTAAACTGCTATATGCATTATGCTACATGTCATTGTAAAATTGTAATAGGCTTCTTTTCTTAAATGCATATGACTCGGGATGTCAGTTTGACGTAAGCCAGTATGGCTATGATTAAGCTAATCAAGAGCATATTTTTAAATGAGCGGGTCGGGTGCATTATTTTTATATAAGGCATAATATTTGAGGTCGGAGTAGCGGTCATTTATGTACACGCGCACCAATGCTATAGAGAGATCGGTTCCGTGATTTAGAAAAGTACAAGACACGCCTCCTACTACAAGTTACGCCTACTACAAGTCACGCCTCCGTCTTGCAGGAAGCAGACGGATACTATTGGAGTAAGAACATGGTTGCGCAAATAGCACACCTGTACTTGATGTGGATGATTATGTTGCAAAGGCTAGGAGCTGCAAATGATTGCGTTGAGTGGCTACAGGGCCACAATATAAAGAGATAGCAGAGGATCAGTGCAATAGTGCTTTAGGTCTGGTTTGGCCTCAACCAATCTGTCTGGGAAATACAATATAGTTTGCCATGGCTGTTGGGTGCATTCTCAGGTAGTGTTGGAGTTGTAGCTTTTGTCTTCTCTCTTAAGTTATCTGTGTAGCTGATTAACACTTTTTCTTGTATTGCAGAGTGTCTTGGTTTTGTTTGTTGCTGTTTGGTGGCAGTCTTCCTTTTCCATCAATGAAGGGTAACATTGCACATTGAATATTTTTTACTTGTTTGATTCACATGGTCACTTGATATGGTTTTTGTATTTTATTTTAGGTTACAGCTATACCTCCAAGACTGACCATCCTGAAATTGGGGGTGATAAAGATGACGAGCTACAAACTTCTCATACTCTGATGTTTGATGCATATAGCCAAGAAAAAGGATATTCAGACCGAAGCAAAAAAGTCCCACTAGCTGCAGCTCCAAAGCAGGCTCCGTTGAACCCCGAGGAAGGGGCGAGGATCCAGGGAGGCAGAGCTGTGGAGTTTGGACAGAAAAATGCTGAGATGGAAGACCAGAAACTAGTCAAGCCAGTGACATTCCCTCTAAACCCTCCCAACCAGCATGATTACTCTTTTGAGGAGCAGAGGGGCAGCACAAAGCCTCAGTTCCCTAAGCCTTCTACCAAACCATCTTCAAAACTGGCAGGCTCTGACCTTATCCCTCCTACTCCATATCTGTTGATGGACGGTGGTGCATTCAGTAGTGGTCCTACTTTGGAGTCTAAACAAGTGTCTAAAAGTGGCCGGTACATTGGTCCTACCAAGAACCTCAACTTCCAGGCTGGTGAACAAGAGGGCTCACAAATCAATGCGGACCAGCCAAGAAGGTTGTCCTATGTTACCTACAGGACCGAAAGAGGGAAGCCAGTAATCTCCATTAATTCAGGTAACGTGGCCCCGGCAGCTCCAACCATTAGTGCACAGACTCTGCAGGCTGACGCAGTATCTAGAACTGACACTAAAGGGGGTTACTCTAGCTCTGCACTGTATCTCGATGTCCAGGCTGGTTCACAAAGCTACTCCCCTAACCTTGTCTATGAGGACTTTTCTCAATACCCAGCTGCTGAAACTGCACAGCTTCCTTCAGAAGAGAGTGACCTCTCCGACTACAACTCTGTGAATGTGGTCCAGCGGCCAAGCACTTGGTCTTCTGCTCCCTACATGACTAGAGAAGAGGATCCGGTTTACGTCAGTAATTCAGGTAACGTGGCCCCGGCAGCGCAGACCATTAGTGCACCGGCTCTGCAGGTTGATGCAGTGTCTAGAACGGACACTAAAGGGGGTTACTCTAGCTCTTCACTGCACCTTGACCTCCCAGCTGGTGTACAAGAAGGTTCACAAAGCTATTCCACTAACCTTGTCTATGAGGACTTTTCTCAATACCCAGCTGCTGAAACTGCACAGCTTCCTTCAGAAGAGAGTGACCTCTCCGACTACAACTCGGTGAATGTGGTCCAGCGGCCAAGCACTTGGTCTTCTGCTCCCTACATGACTAGAGAAGAGGAGCCGGTTTACGTCAGTAATTCAGGTGACAGGGCCCAGGCAGCGCCGACCATTAGCGAACAGCCTCTGGAGGCTGAAGCAGTACCTAGTACTGACACTAAAGGGGGTTACTCTAGCTCCTCAGTGAACCTCAACTTCCAAGCTGGTGCACAAGAAGGTTCACAAAGCTATTCCCCTAACCTTGTCGATCAGGCTGTTTATCAATACCCAGCTGCTGAAGCTGAACAGCGTCATTCAGAGGGGGTTGACGCCTCCAAGTATGACTCTATGAACGCCTTCCAGCCAAGCACTTGGTCCTCGGCTTCCTACATGACCAAAGAAGAGCAGCCGGTATTCTCCAGTCATACAGGTGACTGGGCCCATGTTGCTCCTGTGGAAACCCCTGCCTATCCAAGCTATGTGGCTGATTTCGGCTTGGACTCTACTTCAAGTAAAGCCGCTGCACAACCAGTCCTCTTCAGGCCACTGAAGAAGGCTCCTCAGCTGTCCAGCTCCAAGTGGCTTCAGAGGCCGAAGAAGGCGAGGGACCAGACTGCATCTACCTACATTGTCCAATCCAAGGGCTCACACCGCCGAAGCCGCCAGATGTTATCCAAGAAGAAGTACTTCAGCGGTTTCCCTCCACCGCCCCCATTCGTGCTTATGGCTCTGAGACCGTAAGGGGTAAATGGTGACCACTTGGCCTTCAATCAATTTTTCCCACTTGCTTATGGATTTCTACAGACTATACCTTCAGTAACGCTTAACACTTTCAGCATAAAAGCTTGTTCCCTGTAAAGAATAAACAAAATGTAACTTTCAACTTGACTTGTCTTTGTTCAGTACTTGTCTTTGCTAATTGACATTTTTAACATTTAGATATAGATTTAAAATTTACATTTGACATTTAGATTCAACATTTAGATATAAATTTGACATTTAGATATTAAAATAATATACAATTTCTAACATGGATTTTGTACATTTAAACATTGTTGACAATTACATATAACGTGTTTTACATGAAGTGTGCGCTCATGTGAGGAAAGTGAGCTAAATGTATCAGCTAAAAAATTGTACGAGTTTTTACAAACGTTACGCCATAGTGCAACAGTGACGTAGCTGAGAAATCCATGCATTGAAGACCGCCAAATACATAAGGCAAGGCAACTTGGCACTTTTCATACACAAGGCAGACTCAAAGTGCTTCACATATAAACATTGTCATACAATAAAATAGATGAGTAAAAGAAAACATGCAATGAAATGGGTAAAACACAAAGTTAAGGCATTTTTGTATTAAAATAGAAAATATAGGCAGTTAAAGCTCTTTAGAAAGTGCAATGTATTTAAGATTTAGCAGAAAGCTAAATCTTAAATACAAGCCTTCATAAAATGAAGGCTTGTAATGTGAGCACTATAATATGAAGGCTTTCTCATAACTATCCTCCTGTTAGTGACATTGTTCTGGTCCTGTTTCTATCAGTAATATTTATTTTAATTGTTTTCTATCTCATGCAGGATCTTAAACATACATGGAGCGAGCAAGTGGCTAAAACAGATGAAGGAACAGAACCTCTTCAAAGGTGTAGTCCAGGTGACGTGCTTCCTTGGCATGGAAGACAGCGAGGCTGTACAATCCCTAGAGAATTACATAGAAAATGGTCTCACCTTAATTGCTAAAGAAAAGTATGAAGTTATGGATCCTTTTCTATTTATGTTTGAGTATTACGAGGACATGCAATTGTTTTTTGGAATACTTGAAGATAATACGATTAAAGTCCATTGGGGATTGTTTTAACCGAAATGTGTTCAATACAATTCTTTAAATTATTAATCTGCTGTCTTTTTGTTAAAGGTATAAAGGGATAAAGTAGGCTAAACTTAAGCAGGTTCCCCACGTTAAACTGCTACATGCATTATGCTACATGTCATTGTAAAATTGTAATAGGCTTCTTTTCTTAAATGCATATGACTCGGGATGTCAGTTTGACGCAAGCCAGTAAGGCTATGATTAAGCTAATCAAGATCATATTTTTAAATGAGCGGGTCGGGTGCATTATTTTTATATAAGGCCTAATATTTGAGGTATGAGTTGCGGTCATTTATGTAACCGCGCACCTATGCTACAGAGAGATCACTACCGTGATTTAGAAAAGTACACAACACGCCTCCAACTACAAGTTACGCCTACTACAAGTCACGCCTCCGTCTTGCAGGAAGCAGACGGATACTATTGGAGTAAGAACATGGTTGCGCAAATAGCACACCTGTACTTGATGTGGATGATTATGTTGCAAAGGCTAGGAGCTGCAAATGCTTGGGTGTTGAGTGGTTGCAGGTCCACTATATAAAGAGATAGCAGAGGATCAGTGCAACAGTGCTTTAGGTCTGGTCTCAACCAATCTGTCTGGGAAATACTTTGAATCTAGTGTACCATGGCTGTTGGGTGCATTCTCAGGTAGTGATGCAGCTAGTGGGACTTTAGCTGCCACTAGCTAAAGTCCCGTTGTAGCTTTTGTCTTCTTTCTTAAGTTATCTGTGTAGCTGAACACTTTTTCTTGTATTGCAGAGTGTCTTGGTTTTGTTTGTTGCTGTTTGGTGGGAGTCTTCCTTTTCCATCAATGAAGGGTAACATTGCACATTGAATAGTTTTTACTTGTTTGATTCACATGGTCACCTAATATGGTTTTTGTATTTTACTTTAGGTTACAGCTATACCTCTGACAATCCTGAAATTGGGGGTGATTAAAGATGACGAGCTACAAACTTCTCATACTCTAAAGTTTGATGCATATAGCCAAGAAAAAGGATATTCAGACCGAAGCAAAAAAGTCCCACTAGCTTCAGCTCCAAAGCAGGCACCGTTGAACCCCGAGGAAGGGGCGAGGATCCGGGGAGGCAGAGCTGTGGAGTTTGGACAGAAAAATGCTGAGATGGAAGACCAGAAACTAGTCAAGCCATTGACATTCCCTCTAAACCCTCCAAACCAGCATGATTACTCGTTTGAGGAGTAGTGGGGCAGCACTAAGCCTCAGTTCCCACCCTCTGACACCAAAGGGGGTAACTCTAGCTCTTCAATGCACCTTGACCTCCCAGCTGGTGTACAAGAAGGTTCACAAAGCTATTCCACTAACCTTGTCTATGAGGACTTTTCTCAATACCCAGCTGCTGAAACTGCACAGCTTCCTTCAGAAGAGAGTGACCTCTCCGACTACAACTCGGTGAATGTGGTCCAGCGGCCAAGCACTTGGTCTTCTGCTCCCTACATGACTAGAGAAGAGGAGCCGGTTTACGTCAGTAATTCAGGTGACAGGGCCCAGGCAGCGCCGACCATTAGCGAACAGCCTCTGGAGGCTGAAGCAGTACCTAGTACTGACACTAAAGGGGGTTACTCTAGCTCCTCACTGAACCTCAACTTCCAAGCTGGTGCACAAGAAGGTTCACAAAGCTATTCCCCTAACCTTGTCGATCAGGCTGTTTATCAATACCCAGCTGCTGAAGCTGAACAGCGTCATTCAGAGGGGCTTGACGCCTCCAAGTATGACTTTATGAACGCAGTCCAGCCAAGCACTTTGTCCTCGGCTTCCTACATGACCAAAGAAGAGGAGCCGGTATTCTCCAGTCATACAGGTGACTGGGCCCATGTTGCTCCTGTGGAAACCCCTGCCTATCCAAGCTATGTGGCTGATTTCGGCTTGGACTCGACTTCAAGTAAAACCGCTGCACTGCCCAGCTCCAAGTGGCTTCAGAGGCCGAAGAAGGCGAGGGACCAGACTGCATCTACCTACATTGTCCAATCCAAGGGCTCACACCGCCGAAGCCGCCAGATGTTATCCAAGAAGAAGTACTTCAGCGGTT
Organism: Gadus macrocephalus; assembly: GCF_031168955.1. Taxonomy (NCBI): domain Eukaryota; kingdom Metazoa; phylum Chordata; class Actinopteri; order Gadiformes; family Gadidae; genus Gadus; species Gadus macrocephalus. The sequence goes on from NC_082383.1 coordinate 21,715,840, forward strand.
TCCCTCCACCGCCCCCATTCGTGCTTGTGGCTCGGAGACCGTAAGGGGTTTCAGCATAAAACCTTGTTCCCTGTAAAAAATAAACAAAATGTAACTTTAAACTTGACTTTTGTTTTTATTCAGTACTTCAATTTGACTCTCAGTGACTTGTTTATACAAAGGGGAAATACAGCAAAATACATGCCTTGTCTTTATTTTTTAAATGTCTTTAACCTGTTCTTTATAAAACTCATGAAGATGGATCATGACAGCAAAAGAGCTCCTCTAGCATTCAATTATGATGGGTTAATAATGAAATGCTAACTATGTTTGGCCTTGTACTTCTATTAAACACAATGGAACAACCATCGAGGCACTATTGGGCCTATACTGTTTTGTGTGTACATATATGACCTGAAGAGTAATGTCTGAACTGAAAAGCTAAAGGTTTAACGTGTCTAGCACCCTGATAAGTCGGAGGGTGAATGCAGCTGATTATTGTGATTACCTTTTTTGAAATGACCTTTTGAATCTTTAGTTACAAAAAAGACTTGCAATGATGGTCCACCATTTGGCCTTAAAGGCAAGGTGCAGTTGACTTGAGGTGCTAAATGATTTTAAACGTTTCTTTGGTATTTTGATGAAGTGGGTAAACTCTTAGTGAATGATTTTGCATGTTGTACAGTGAGAATAACTTTTAATATAATATTTCATTTTTTAATCTGCACATATCTAGTGTAATGTAGGTAAGCATTGTATTGTTTTTGGACACTGGTTCTGGATACAGCACTTAATGACTTGAGTTTTCTTTACCTTTTAGGACCTGTTTCAACGCAGGTTACAATTTAATAAATTGCATCTAATGAAGTTGGAGTATTTTTACAAGATACTTTACAAGTATATTAAGTACATACTGTTAAGTATTTATCAATTTTATAACCTTAGTACCGTCTGCATTATTCTTCCCTCCACTGTAGTAGCCTACTCCACATTCCTAAAATGTAATTGTTTTGATATAAAACATTAGACTTCTACAAAGAATGGAAGCTCTCTTATCAGCGCTTGCTTTTCTATCCTGTGATCAAATATAAAAATATATCCCGGGGAGGGGAAGAACAGACAAAGTATCTCATTGTATAGAAAGTCAACACCTATCATAGGCGTAGCGGTAGCGGCCATATACATTGGGGGGTACAAGTCCCCCCCAATGTTCAGATATGCCCAAAATGTCCCCCCCAATAAATCGCTGGGAATAGGGATATAGCAATTCAATATGTCTATAGGTAGAACACTTAGGTTTTCCCTGAAGTACACTCCGTTCCCTGAACGCATCTCTGCACACCCTAAATAACTCAATCCGATTCCATCTACAGCTCTTACAGCCAATGAGAATATGGCTGTTCGGGCTAGCTAGCCAATGGGATAGATCCATGATTTGATTGGATCGGTGACGGTGACTTGTCACTCGATTGCATTGGTCATCAACCGTCTTTTTTTACATGACCACGGAATCAAAAACATCAACAACAGCAAATGAGTGGCGTGTTGCGATCGAAAACACAGGTAAGTTATGAAGCTTTTGATAGTGTCTCTCAAATTTCGTGGGTTGTTGTCGCTTCTCTAGCGAGCAGCATCATTAGCTATGTGTTACCTATGTAATAAGCCAGCTAGATGACATTGGCCCCGGCCCCATTCCGTAATTCCAACGCCTCATTATGCCGACGTCTCAATGTTCCGAAATGTACCCCATTAGATCTAAATGCATGGGCAGTTTGGTTTTAAATGTGCTGGGGACAGAGATGCATTCGGAAGTGCATTTTCAGAAGTGCTGGATGCACTCGTTTTTCTCTCTTTAGTGCAGTTAATGAAAGGTTCTGAAACACGGCATACCCATGTAGCTAATACTAAGGAATAAAATGTATACAAAATCTGTCTGGCACGTTTTATGAAGAAAACGTTTCCAAAAAGTATCGGACATATGACCCACTATGTTCTGCTCCATGTATCCAATGTTGACAACGTGACATGACATGGCTAAGCTACCAACATAAACAAGAGGAGCTAGGAAAGGAAATTAACTGCGTGTTTAAGTTCAGAAGGGGCAACCGTGTGGCTACACTACACACAGCACTACAAAAATCGTCAAGATTGTATTTGGTGCTGCTTAGTGTGAGAGAGAGAGCGAGAGAGACAGAGAGAGGCCTGATTCACAAATTAACACATGCCAGTGACAGTAAAGGTGTTTGCAAGCTGTAACAAATATGCATTATCAACCTTTGCTAGTTTAAGTGAATTCACCATCCTCTTTAGGGTAACTAGGCTTGGAGGAGTGGAGAGCGAAAGAGAAGAGCAAATGATTGGGAGTAGGAGAAGGGAGGTAAGGATGATAGTAGAATCTCATGTTAGCCAGGCCTGCCTCAAAATTGGCTCTGTGTCGCGCACACACACACTTCTGTATGTCACCATGGGTAAATCTTTCACATGCACTGTAGGCCTACGAAGTGCACAACCATTCTCAGCACTCCATTTTAGGAACTATCAATGTTGTACATTGTAAAAACAAGCCTGCGTGAAGTTTTAACTTGTCTCTCATGATGTTAGTGCTGCTTGTGTTATTTCACAGTCGTCATGAGCAAGAAGAAGCAAGAGGGTTGCAGAGACATTCGGCAATGTTTTGTCTCGTCTCAGAAAATAAGCAAAGTAAGTAAAGAGGGGTGAGAAAATGAGAAGTGTTAACCTATCAGTTGTAGCATTACAGTACAGTACAGTTAATAGACTACAAAAAACTAGCCATAGAATTATTGTCATTCAGATCAAAAGTGGTTTGTTGACTATCTGAGAGAGGAACAGTACTTGTTATCTGATAATATTTCTTCCCTGTGGCATGTCCACTTTGGTGGATGAAAGGATGAAAGCAGTGTGTGTCAATCTGGTAGTGACAGAGGTGAGTAGCCTAAGAGAGGAGTTCTGGAAACTAATCGAGCCTTGGCTTTTCCTATGTTCAATGCCATTTGTAAGTTACTTTGGATAAAAGCGTCTGCAAAATGATTGTCAAAGAGTAAATATTAATTAATTAATATTAACCGAATTGTGACATTAGAGCAGAATCCTGTTGGCAGTGGCACTGATGTCTACAGTGTGTTTCAGTAGTCTGCTGGTAAATAGTTTGCTGATATCTGTGATATTATTCCTTCCATGTTTCCTCTGTTGTGTTCAGAGTAGAGCTAGTGAGCCAGCGGGAGAGACAGAAAGTTTGGAGGATGAAAGCACAGGGAGAGTTTGTCAATCTAGTGGTAGCATAGAGGTGAGTCGCCTAAGAATAAATATGAAAGGTTAAGACCGAATCATGACATTCAAGCAGAATCCTGTTAACACACATGTATATAGTGTAGGGTTGTCAAAAAAATGTATACTCAGATACTAATCGATCAAAATTAAAAAAAAAAATCGGATTAGATACTTATGTGCAACAGTATCGATACTAAAATCGCTATCTTCATCTCTTTTTTTTTCTCGCCTCCTTCAGTTGACACACAACTCTACACAGCAGCGTTGCAGTTGCTAATATAGCAATATAATAATTATTAAGTCAAGTTTCATTCAAGGTTACAAAACATTGTATAATGTATGTATTCATAGATTAATCCATAACTAATCAGAGAACATTTAGGTTATGTCCTTGACATGTCTAATTCTTTAACAGTGCATCATTCAATACGGCTAATGGTTTCACCATGAGATTAGCTCAGTGCGCTCTCTCGTGAAACTCATCTATGTACTTATTAAACAAGTGGATGAAAATATCAGAAAATCTATGTTTTCTGAGGGGTAACAAAAGTTTTGGGGTGACTTCTATTTAGGTCCATGAGATAGATGCACCTGGGTGGGTTTTACTCAACATTGGCAAATGTGATGGTTATGCAATAAAAAATGTAATGGAAGTAAGAACTGGCTGGATTTTGTGTCCTTGTTGTGGTGGTGCAGGTGTTTGTGTGTGTTTTGTAAAAAAGATCAATGAATGTAATGTGGAAAAAAAAGGACTGGATTGGTTGAAATATTGTGGAGCACAAAATGTTATATTTAATTTAAAAAGTAAAGGAAAACAGAGCTCTGAAGTATGTGTGTCAACCTTTTCCTAATTTCAAGTCTTCCACACTCCCAGACTGCTTGGTCACATCCAGTATTAAAGAGTTTTAAACATCCATCCCGAAAAAGGTCTTCAAAATTAGGTGCAAGGTATTGAGATTTTGCTCTGAGTGCACCAGATTAATGCATGTTCAAAATCTTTGCCTGGGGGGGGGGCCGGACCCCACCCCCAGGCATTTGTCCCCCCCAATGTTGAAACCATGGCTACACCTCTGACACCTATATACCTCAAATACCTGCATATGCTCTGAAATGTTGAACCTATGAAATAAGCAATATGTATAACCAATTAATGTAAAATAACCTAAACGTAGTTTGGTGGCAATTATATGTAAAAGTAGTTCAGACATTCCACACATTGGGACGACTTGCAGTAGATACTCCATTGAAACTGGTCAACGCCATTGACCCTCCCCAGCTAAAGCAAATGGAGTATCCCGAGACAGCAGACGAATCATCCAGATCCACACATTTACCACAGCAATGTGGTGATAGTGACGCCTAGCACAATACAACTGAAGCATTTAAAAAGGTAAGTGAATGAATCATTCATAAAGCATTTTTCCTACATATTCATTAAAGAAAAATAAATTAAGGTGGTTTATAAAGCATAAATTAAGTTGACCAACTATTTAGTCAACAATAAGCCAGCATTTACGATGACTTCAAAAGGCCTCATGCACCAAGTAGGTAGCACTCTAGATTTAACAGACAACTTCTACCCTAACAAATCAAGAAGTGCAGTAGTGTTTATCTACTTCATGAATGATCTTACAAACCATAATACCAGTTCATGTCACAAGGTCTGCACTTCTTACTCTGCAACATTGAATTACTTGACATTCAAACATTTTAAACACAAAAAATACATTCCCAGGAGTCAGTTCAGTAAGTTCCCTCTGAAAAAGAAATACCAAGCAAAGAATAAAACTTGAAGTCACTTTAATGAAACTAAATCATATAAATACTCATGCTGAATATAATATTAGCTTTAGTGCATCAACAGGCAATGATAATCGATGATCGTTGGATCAGAGTTTCCATCTTCTTTGTCTCTTTAGGCCAAACGAGGCAGGTGGAGGGCCCTTCTTGTGGTATCTGGTCTTGCGGTTCACATTCCTTCCTCGTCCGTAGCGACCACTGGATTGAACAACGTAGGTGTATGGGAACGGCATGCTCACCTCCTTTGGCATCGCAAGCTGATGGGTGCTGGGTAGCTGTGGCGTAACCGTACGGAAGCGGCCTGGTTGTGCAGCCCCTTTACTTGGCGTGGACTCCAAGACAAAATGGGTCCCATGGCTGGGAAAGGCAGGGGTTTCAATCGGCGCAGCCTGGACCCGGTGAGCTGAATCACTGGAGAATACCGGCGCCTCTTTGCTCTCGAAGGGTCGAGACGGCCCACTGCTTGGCTGGACAGCACTGTCCGAGTTGTAGTTGGAGGGGCCAACCTCTTTGGAAGGTAGCTGTGCATTTTCAGAAGAAGGGTACTTGGCCTCAAAGTTAGGGGAATCGCCTTGGGCGTCACCTGCTCTGTCAAACTGGAGGCTGAGGTGCTGAGGCAGGCCGTATCCACCTATGCTAGATACTGGGTCAGCATCAAATTGATGGGCATGACCGCAGAGTCAGTGAACTGATGATGGGGGACAGGGTCGAAGGAGGGTACAGAACTGGGAAAACCAAAGCTCCCTGGCTTTGAAGATTGGGTAGAGGGCTCAACGAATACTCCGCCATGCGGATCATTTGACCTTCTCACAGTCTTGTAGGTGGGGTTTAAAGGGAACGTGATTGGCTCATGAGGCATGAACAAGTCCCAGTTTATCTGTAGTGCTACCGGGGCTCTGTAGCTTCTGTCTGCGTAGCCTGTTGCTTGGCCATAGGAACTCAATACTTCTGATGGAGAAAACACCAGCTGCTCCTCTTGAAAACCCCCAAGTCCACGGCTGGCATCGGTGTAGGGATTGTTGTACCCTAAGGGGGAAAACATGCCTTGAGAAAGCCACACTATACAAGTAATATCATTGTTCAAAATTAAATAAGTAAATTAAGTTACCCTTCATTGATGCAGCAAGACTGCCACCACAGAGCAACAAGCAGACCCAAGACACTCTGCAAGACAAGATAGCATTAGCACAACATGACAGTTAAACAGGCCTTATGAGCAAAGACAACAGCTAAATTTCAAAATCGAACCTCAGAATGCAACCAACACCCATAGCAGTATCAGTAAAAGCCCACAACGGTAATTGCTTTTCCCAAAGAAAGATACGTGTGCATTGTGGTCCTGAAATCTCTTTGTTTTGTGGCCATGCAAGCACTCACGACCCAATAGCTGTGCAGCATAATCAGCTAAATAAGAAACAAGTGTGTCGTTTGGACCAAGTTATTTATCTGCTTCCTGCATTGAATAATACTTGCTAATTTAAGTCATAGATCAATGTCATGATGTTTCAAGTTAATATACAATTATTTGAAATGTTGCAATTTTTAAAGCCGCCTTAATTTCTGCTAGACATACGATTGAAAAGATATGTACAAGTAACAAGAGGCAGTACCCCATATTGTGAATAAGGTTTAGGGAGGTCAGGGACCATGGTCAAATCTCACCCCTAAACCCAGTGCCATAATTCACTGGTCTGAAAGGCTGCAGTCATCAAAACGATTATTTAATGCTGCACTTTGGAAGCCATGAATGCTCATAAGGCTTATTTTTCTGTTTCTAATGGGGATCGATCATCAAACTCACTGAATGTCATCACAACTACAACTTATCTTTTCTAAGAGCAGTCTGTGTGATTTTAGAGGACCCCCCCCCCCCCCCCCCCAAGCTACCCAGCCACCCCCTTCGTTTCGATTACCATATATTTACAATTATCCAACGTAGGATATTCAATCCTTTCAAGTACCCGTTATTAGTAATCTTCCAAATAGGATTGAAAAACATTTCAAGAACCAGTAATTAGTAATTGCTCAATATAGGATATAAATAAATTTCAAGCACCAGTAATTAGTTTATATCAAATGTGGGATATTAATCAGTTTCCCATCATAGCAGAAGAAAGAGATCGGTACAGAGAGAGGGTTAATCGGCACATTAACATGATTCTCTCTATGATTCACCATGTTCAAGCGCTCTTTCTATTTGTGTGCGTGTGTGTGTTAATTTGGATATGTGTGTGTGTGTATTTGTCTGAGTAAGAGGGATAGCCCAGACAGACTTTGCCGTCGCCCCCTTCAGTACAGGGAGAACTGTAGTAGGAGGACTTGTTACGAGTCACTATATATATATCCCTCTGTCTATCTATCCATCTATCCCTCTGTCTATCTATCCATCTATCCCTCTATCTATTCGTCCATCTCTCTGTGTATCTCTATCTATTCATCTATCCATGCATTAATCCATCTATATATCCCTCTGTCTCTCTATCTATCTATATATTTATCTCTATGATATATCTATCCATTCCTCTATCTATCGATCGATCTGTCTGTCTGTCTGTCTGTCTGTCTGTCTGTCTGTCTGTCTGTCTGTCTGTCTGTCTGTCTGTCTGTCTGTCTGTCTGTCACTCTGTCTATCACTCTATCTCTCTATCTCTTTATCTATCTAATTTTTCGTTTTCGTTTTCGTTTGATGCTGCATGAATTTTCCTCTACCTTCTACCTCAACAGACTTCCCTGTCTCACTCCACTCTCCTGTCCAAAGTCCAAGTTTTGTTGAAATTGCATGGCAAATAAAAGAAAGAAATGAACTAACTGTAACAGAGAGATCTGTGCATCAAGACTAGAATCAGCCCAGACGTAACTTAAAGATCAGGGCTAGGAATCCCTGCAAAGTGATGTTGGTGTAATGCGATCACAATATCGAGGCCCATGGGCCTGCATGATACATACAAGGCTGGACTGGACGTCATAACTTTAAGTGCTAAAGCAAATGCTCTACTGTTAGCTACAAGTGGTGTTGAATAATTGATGTATCTACTGAAATGGAGAGTTGTGACTAGAGTTGTAAATGATACTTACACACACACACACACACACACACACACCAAACACACTTGTGTGTGTGATTTTTTCATACATGGCGACGTTCCTCCCTTATAATTGACGGTCGCATGCGCACATACACACACACACTATATGTTGATTATATGTATGTATGTATGTTTAAATAAATATGTATATGTGTATGTTCATGGTTAATGTTTATTGTTTACAATTATCCCCATTAGCTGTCACCAAAGTGGGACGAGCTAATCTTCCCGGGATCCACACAGAAAGACATAAAATAATTAAGGTAACAATGATCATCTAAAAGCAGTAAATTATTGTAAACATCATCAGAAACTATTCAGGAAAAGTTATTACATTCATGGGTTTTACACTCATCATCGCAGTCATACAGTAGGTTGTCCATTCACAGATTTAAATAGTGCACTCTCAAATGGTACTTGAAAGATACTTTGCTATTGAATTTGCGTATATTTAGTGGGCATATATTCCAATGATTGATGGCATGAGAAATAACTGTTCTCTTTAAAGCATTTGATTTTGGACCTTGTAACATTATCTGGCCGTCATCGGCTGACTAGTAAAATGAGAATGAACCTGACTACATCTCATAATTTGGTTACAGAAGAAATGGGTTGAGAAGAGAAGACAGTGTTCCTGGAAAATGCAGAGGAATTGAAATTCATCCCGTTAACCATGTGAGCCGACGGTAGTGTTTGTTCGTCTGGGACAATGTAATACTAACCTGGCAGCTCTGTTCTGGGCAGTTTGTCATTTCTTTAGTTGACCTTTAGATGCAGAGGATCATACTGGTGCAAAATAATCCAGGTGACATGAAATTAAAGATTTAGCCACCTGTCCCACAATGTGTGTAGGGACATAATAAAGACATTTCCTCACCATGAAGATACCACAACCGATCCTCTTCACTATGGTATCAATGTGTTGGTACCATAGTGATACCCATGACAGCTGACTATCAATTATTGTGCCCAGTAATTTGACTTTATCCACCCGTTCAATAGGTCCCCCATACAAGTTCAAACTCATCTTTGGTGTAGATGATAGTTTGTGACTTGATTCCAAGACAATTGGTTCTCGAGATGTTCAGTGCCAACTTATTTCATTTTATCCAATCAAAAACCTTATTTAACTCGGCTGATAAAATATTGTCCATTTCACTGACAGTTTTTTCAGCTTATTACAATGTACAATGTACTCATAATCATCGATGGATTCCCAGTACCCTTCTCCTCCAAAGTCAAGAGCCTCTGCGTCATCCTGGACAACACCCTCTCATTCGCACCCCATATTCACAACATCACCCGGACTGCATTCTTCCACCTCCGCAACATCGCCAGACTCCGCCCATCACTGACCCAATCCAGCACTGAAATCCTAGTTCACTCATTTGTCACATCACGCATAGACTACTGCAACGCCCTCCTCACCGGACTCCCCACCAAACTCATCAACAGACTGCAGATCATTCAGAACTCAGCCGCCCGGATCATCACCCGCACCAAATCATCTGACCACATCACCCCTGTCCTCATCCAACTTCACTGGCTCCCAGTACACTACCGTATCCAATACAAAACCCTACTCCTCACCTACAAAGCTCTCCACAACCTAGCCCCCAGTTACCTCTGTGACCTCCTCCAAGAATACACTCCCTCCCGCTCCCTCCGCTCAACCTCTGCTGGACTACTATGTATCCCCACATCACGGAGAAGGGTCCAGCTGCAGGCTTGGGCGTTTCCGTCATGACACAAGAACGCCCATTAGGCGTTCCTGGTAGCTTTTCATCGACCAATCACGAGGTGTTTCGAAAGGCATACTGGGTTTCGCAAGGCATACTGCGAAGCACAGTCGCAAAGCATACTATGCTTTCCTTCCTTAATGGCAATTTTACCTTTCTCGTTAGATTTAGCAATCATGGAGCCCCCACTTGGCTAACGTTAGTTCTATGCTACCTGTACTTGAAACTGCTGTTTGAGAAAATCGAACTAGCGAAAGTTCCGGAAGTTGACAGCCGTGCGAAGAAGAAGGGGTTTCGGTGTTGACGGTGAAAGTTAGGCCGGTTTATAGCAGAGTTTCCGTTGTCGAAAAAAATGAGGAGGACCGACAATTCTAAATGTCCCCGGTCAGAATGACCAGTGGCGACTGGTCATTAGGGGCAAGTCGCTACTCTCACAAGAAAAAAAGAAAAGAAAATGAAAATGAAAAAAAATATATATATATAAAAAATAGAATATATATATATATATATATATATAAAAAATAATCTCCCCAGAAAGTACTATAAAATAACAAGTTCGGCGCTTTTATTACATTTTTAGTCAACCCTGGCTTGCTTCTTCCGGCTGAGTTCGTCTGGAGGGGCGAGAGGGGCTCTAGCCCCACCAGCCCAATGCAATGTGTAGTGGACTGGAAACCTTGAAATGCGCATGCTCAGAGGGTTTCTCTGTTGAAGTGGACGGAGATTATTTTTCTTCCTGGTGGGGCTAGTTAAATATCTCAGGATGCATTTCGCATTTCGCATTTCGCATTCCTGTTTCAAAATATCAGTGTGTAAGCTATAAAATAGGCTATATAGGAACATTTTAAAAGTATAACAAAGATGGAGGCCTATTCAACATATTTGCATACTATTATTATTTTAAAATGAAAGGGGTTTCGTTTTACATAATTTGTTTATTGTATAATTCGCTGTGTGTGTGTGTGTGTGTGTGTGTGTGTGTGTGTGTGTGTGTGTGTGTGTGTGTGTGTGTGTGTGTGTGTGTGTGTGTGTGTGTGTGTGTGTGTGTGTGTGTGTGTGTGTGTGTGTGTGTGTGTGTGTGTTTCTATTCTATTCTATACAGTGTTACCCTTTACGTTTCATTTGATGAAAACAACAGTGTTACCCCTTATGTTTTTTTTCCATGATGACTGATGAAAAACAACAGTGTTACCACTTATATTTTATTTGGCAAGGACAATTATTTATTTATTTTCAAATATGTTTTTTTTCATGACGACCAATAAATTACGACAGTGTTACCCCTTATATTTTATTTGACAAAGACAACAGTGTTACCCCTTACGTTTTTTTTCATGACGACCGATAAAAAAGGACAGTGTTACCCCTTATGTTTTTTTCATGACGACCGATATAAAACAACAGTGTTACCCCTTGTGTTTTTTTTCATGACGACCAATAAATAACAACAGCGTTACCCCTTATGTTTTTTTTCATGACGACCGATAAAAAACAACAGTGTTACCCCTAATGTTTTTTTTCATGACGACCGATAAAAAGCGACAGTGTCACCCCTCATGTTTCTTTTGATAAAAACGACAGTGTTACCCCCTATGTTTTATTCGATACATTTCGACAGTGTTACCCCTTATGGATTTTTCATGACGACTGATAAAAAACGACAGTGTTACCCCTTATATTTTATTTGACAAAGACAACAGTGTTACCACTTATGTTTTTCTTCATGACGACCAATAAAAAAGTCAGTGTTACCCCTTGTGTTTTTTTTCATGACGACCAATCAAAAACAACAGTGTTACCACCTATGGTTTTTTTCATGACGACCAAAGAAAAATGACAGTGTCAACCCTCATGTTTCATTTGATAAAAACGACAGTGTTACCCCTTATGTTTTTTTCATGATGACCGATAAAAAACGACAGTTACCCCTTATGTTTCATTTGATAAAAACGACAGTGTTACCCCTCATGTTTCATTTGATTAAAATGACAGTGTTACCCCTTGTGTTTTTTTTCATGACGACCAAAGAAAAACAACAGTGTTACCCTGTATGTTTTATTTGATCAATATCGACAGGTTTACCCCTTATGTTTATTTCATGACGGCCGATAAAAAAACGACAGAGTTACCCCTTATGTTTTTTTTCATGAAGACCGATAAAAAACGACAGTGTTACCCCTTATATTTTTTTTTAACGACCGATAAAAACAACAGTGTTACCCCTTGTGTTTTTTTTCATGACGACCAATAAAAAGACCAACAGCGTTACCCCTTATGGTTATTTCATGACGACCGATAAAAACCGTCAGCTGTAACCCTGTCGACGTTATTGCAGGGATCCGAACCTGAGCTGTTTGGAGTATTAACCCCCGAACTTATCAATGCACCATCAAGACACCGAATAAAGTCAACACAATGGTTATACTTGACTTTATAATTCGCATGAAATAGAGATAAGACTCTTCCAACAGAGGACATCAACCGGACTTCAACCCCAGTCTCCATGGGGTTAGCTCACAGCTCTCGCCACTTCCCACTGAGATTTATATTTTAAATATGTCTGTGGTTATATATGACAGGGCAATAGAAATGATAGCATTATGTTTCAAATTAACGATATTGTGATTTCCACAGAATTTGAGCCGCGGTCACCAGTGGGTTAGGCAGAGTACACTCCACTGCACCACTGAGGCGATGAAAATTCACAATGATCAATGATCAATAAAGAGGATATACATGACATTAAAATGTATGTGTGTTTCCCTTGTGTTTTTTTTCATGACGACCAATAAAAACAACAGTGTTACCCCTTGTGTTTTTTTTCATGACGACCAATAAAAAACAACAGCGTTACCCCGTATGTTTTTTTTCATGACGACCGATAAAAAACGACAGTGTTACCCCTTATGTTTTTTTTCATGACGACCGATAAAAAACGACAGTGATACCCCTTATGTTTTTTTTCATGACGACCAATAAAAAACAACAGTGTTACCCCTTATGTTTTTTTTCATGACGACCGATAAAAAACGAAAGTGTTACCCCTTATGTTTTTTTTCATGACGACCAATAAAGAACCACAGTGTTACCCATTGTGCTTTTTTTCATGAAGACCAATAAAAAACAACAGCGTTACCCCTTATGTTTTTTTTCATGACCACCGATAAAAAACAACAGCGTTACCCCTTATGTTTTTTTTCATGACGACCAATAAAAAACAACAGTGTTACCCCTTATGTTTCTTTTCATGACGACCAATAAAAAACGACAGTGTTACCCCTTATGTTTTTTTTCATGACGACCAATAAAAAACAACAGTGTTACCCCTTATGTTCTTTTTCATGACGACCGATAAAAAACGACAGTGATACCCCTTATGTTTTTTTTCATGACGACTGATAAAAAACAACAGCGTTACCCCTTATGGTTTTTTTCATGACGACCAAAGAAAAACAACAGTGTCACCCCTCATGTTTCATTTGATAAAAACGACAGTATTACCCCCTATGTTTTATTCGATACATTTCGACAGTGTTACCCCTTATGAACTTTTCATGACGACAGATAAAAAACGACAGTGTTACCCTTTACGTTTCATTTGATAAAAACGACAGTGTTACCCCTTATGTTTTCTTCCCATGATGACTGATGAAAAACAACAGTGTTACCCCTTATATTTTATTTGACAAGGACAATTTTTTTTTTTTCATACGTGTTTTTTTCATGACGACCAATAAAAAACGACAGTGTTACCCCTTATTTTTTTTTTCATGACGACCGATAAAAAACGACAGTGTTACCACTTATGTTTTTTTTTAATGACGACCGATAAAAAACGACAGTGATACCCCTTATGTTTTTTTTCATGACGACCAAAGAAAAACAACAGTGTCACCCCTCATGTTTCATTTGATAAAAACGACAGTGTTACCCCCTATGTTTTATTCGATACATTTCGACAGTTATACCCCTTATGAACTTTTCATGACGACAGATAAAAAACGACAGTGTTACCCTTTACGTTTCATTTGATAAAAACGACAGTGTTACCCCTTATGTTTTCTTCCCATGATGACTGATGAAAAACAACAGTGTTACCCCTTATATTTTATTTGACAAGGACAATTTTTTTTTTTTTCATACGTGTTTTTTTCATGACGACCAATAAAAAACGACAGTGTTACCCCTTATTTTTTTTTTCATGACGACCGATAAAAAACGACAGTGTTACCACTTATGTTTTTTTTTAATGACGACCGATAAAAAACGACAGTGATACCCCTTATGTTTTTTTTCATGACGACCGATAAAAAACGACAGTGTTACCCCTTATGTTTTTTTTCATGACGACCGATAAAAAACGACAGTGATACCCCTTATGTTTTTTTTCATGACGACTGATAAAAAACAACAGCGTTACCCCTTATGGTTTTTTTCATGACGACCAAAGAAAAACAACAGTGTCACCCCTCATGTTTCATTTGATAAAAACGACAGTGCTACCCCCTATGTTTTATTCGATACATTTCGACAGTGTTACCCCTTTTGGACTTTTCATGACGACAGATAAAAAACGACAGTGTTACCCTTTACGTTTCATTTGATAAAATCAACAGTGTTACCCCTTATGTTTTTTTCCCATGATGACTGATGAAAAACAACAGTGTTACCCCTTATATTTTATTTGACAAGGAAAATTTTTTTTTTTTCATGTGTTTTTTTCATGACGACCAATAAAAAGACAACAGCGTTACCCCTTATGGTTATTTCATGACGACCGATAAAAAACGACTTTGTTACCCCTTATATATTTTTTTAACGACCGATAAAAACAACAGTGTTACCCCTTATGGTTATTTCATGACGACCGATAAAATACGTCAGCTGTAACCCTGTCGACGTTATTGCAGGGAACCAAACCTGAGCAGTTTGGAGTATTAACCCCCGAACTTATCAATGCACCATCAAGACACCGTATAATGTCAACACAATGGTTATACTTGACTTTATAATTCGCATGAAATAGAGATAAGAGTCTTCCAACAGAGGACATCAACCGGACTTCAACAGTGGGTTAGGCAGAGTACACTCCACTGCACCACTGAGGCGATGAAAATTCACAATGATCAATCATCAAGAGGATATACATGACATTAAAATGTATGTGTGTTTCCCTTGTGTTTTTTTTCATGACGACCAATAAAAAACAACAGCGTTACCCCCTATGTTTTTTTTCATGACGACCGATAAAAAACGACAGTGTTACCCCTTATGTTTTTTTTCATGACGGCCGATAAAAAACAACAGTAATACCCCTTATGTTTTTTTTCATGACGACCAATAAAAAACAACAGTGTTACCCCTTATGTTTTTTTTCATGACGACCAATAAAAAACAACAGTAATACCCCTTATGTTTTTTTTCATGACGACCAATAAAAAACGACAGTGTTACCCCTTATGTTTTTTTTCATGACGGCCGATAAAAAACAACAGTAATACCCCTTATGTTTTTTTTCATGACGACCAAAAAAAAACAACAGTGATACCCCTTGTGTTCTTTTTCATGACGACCAATAAAAAACAACAGCGTTTCCCCTTATGTTTTTTTTCATGACGACCAAAGAAAAACAACAGTGTTACCCCCAATGTTTTTTTTCATGACGACCAAAGAAAAACAACAGTGTCACCCCTCATGTTTCATTTGATAAAAACAACAGTGTTACCCCCTATGTTTTATTCGATACATTTCGACAGTGTTACCCCTTATGGACTTTTCATGACGACAGATAAAAAACGACAGTGTTACCCTTTACGTTTCATTTGATAAAAACGACAGTGTTACCCCTTATGTTTTTTTCCCATGATGACTGATGAAAAACAACAGTG
The DNA here is from genome assembly GCF_031168955.1 of Gadus macrocephalus. Classification (NCBI taxonomy): domain Eukaryota; kingdom Metazoa; phylum Chordata; class Actinopteri; order Gadiformes; family Gadidae; genus Gadus; species Gadus macrocephalus. Next base: position 21,731,620 of record NC_082383.1, read on the forward strand.
TTACCCCTTATATTTTATTTGACAAGGACAATTCTTTTTTTTTTCATATGTGTTTTTTTCATGACGACCAATAAAAAACGACAGTGTTACCCCTTATGTTTTTTTTCATGACGACCGATAAAAAACGACAGTGTTACCCCTTATGTTTTTTTTCATGACGACCGATAAAAAACGACAGTGATACCCCTCATGTTTTTTTTCATGACGACCAATAAAAAACGACAGTGTCACCCCTTATGTTTTTTTTCATGACGACTGATAAAAAACGACAGTGTTAACCCTTATGTTTTTTTTCATGACGACCAATAAAAAACAACAGTGTTACCCCTTATGTTTTTTTTCATGACGACCGATAAAAAACGACAGTGATACCCCTTATGTTTTTTTTCATGACGACCGATAAAAAACGACAGTGATACCCCTTATGTTTTTTTTCATGACGACCTATAAAAAACAACAGTGTTACCCCTTATGTTTTTTTTCATGACGACCGATAAAAAACGAAAGTGTTACCCTTTATGTTTTTTTCATGACGACCGATAAAAAACCAGTGTTACCCATTGTGCTTTTTTTCATGACGACCAATAAAAAACAACAGCGTTACCCATTCGATAAAAAACGAAAGTGTTACCCCTTATGTTTTTTTCATGACGACCGATAAAAAACGACAGTGTTACCCATTGTGCTTTTTTTCATGACGACCAATAAAAAACAACAGCGTTATCCCTTATGTTTTTTTTCATGACGACCAATAAAAAACGACAGTGTTACCCCTTATGTTTTTTTTCATGACGACCGATAAAAAACGACAGCGTTACCCCTTATGGCTTTTTTCATGACGACCAAAGAAAAACAACAGTGTCACCCCTCATGTTTCATTTGATAAAAACGACAGTGTTACCCCCTATGTTTTATTCGATACATTTCGACAGTGTTACCCCTTATGGACTTTTCATGACGACAGAAAAAAAACGACAGTGTTACCCTTTACGTTTCATTTGATAAAAACGACAGTGTTACCCCTTATGTTTTTTTCCCATGATGACTGATGAAAAACAACAGTGTTACCCCTTATATTTTATTTGACAAGGACTATTTTTTTTCTTTCATGTGTTTTTTTCATGACGACCAATAAAAAACGACAGTGTTACCCCTTATGTTTTTTTTCATGACGACCGATAAAAAACGACAGTGTTACCCCCAATGTTTTTTTTCATGACGACCGATAAAAAACGACAGTGATACCCCTTATGTTTTTTTTCACGACGACCAATAAAAAACGACAGTGTTACCCCTTATGTTTTTTTTCATGACGACCTATAAAAAACGACAGTGTTACCCCTTATGTTTTTTTTCATGACGACCAATAAAAAACCAGTGTTACCCATTGTGCTTTTTTTCATGACGACCAATAAAAAACAACAGCGTTACCCATTCGATAAAAAACGAAAGTGTTACCCCTTATGTTTTTTTCATGACGACCGATAAAAAACGACAGTGTTACCCATTGTGCTTTTTTTCATGACGACCAATAAAAAACAACAGCGTTACCCCTTATGTTTTTTTTCATGACGACCAATAAAAAACGACAGTGTTACCCCTTATGTTTTTTTTCATGACGACCGATAAAAAACGACAGCGTTACCCCTTATGGTTTTTTTCATGACGACCAAAGAAAAACAACAGTGTCACCCCTCATGTTTCATTTGATAAAAACGACAGTGTTACCCCCTATGTTTTATTCGATACATTTCGACAGTGTTACCCCTTATGGACTTTTCATGACGACAGAAAAAAAACGACAGTGTTACCCTTTACGTTTCATTTGATAAAAACGACAGTGTTACCCCTTATGTTTTTTTCCCATGATGACTGATGAAAAACAACAGTGTTACCCCTTATATTTTATTTGACAAGGACTATTTTTTTTCTTTCATGTGTTTTTTTCATGACGACCAATAAAAAACGACAGTGTTACCCCTTATGTTTTTTTTCATGACGACCGATAAAAAACGACAGTGTTACCCCCAATGTTTTTTTTCATGACGACCGATAAAAAACGACAGTGATACCCCTTATGTTTTTTTTCACGACGACCAATAAAAAACGACAGTGTTACCCCTTATGTTTTTTTTCATGACGACCTATAAAAAACGACAGTGTTACCCCTTATGTTTTTTTTCATGACGACCAATAAATTACGACAGTGTTACCCTTTATATTTTATTTGACAAAGACAACAGTGTTACCCCTTATGTTTTTTTTCATGACGACCAATAAAAAACAACAGTGTTACCCCTTATGTTTTTTTTCATGACGACCAATAAAAAACAACAGCGTTACCCCTTACGTTTTTTTTCATGACGACCAATAAATTACGACAGTGTTACCCTTTATATTTTATTTGACAAAGACAACAGTGTTACCCCTTATGTTTTTTTTCATGACGACCAATAAAAAACAACAGCGTTACCCCTTATGTTTTTTTTCATGACGACCGATAAAAAACGACAGTGTTACCCCTTATGTTTTTTTTCATGATGACTGATAAAAAACAACAGCGTTATCCCTTATGGTTTTTTTCATGACGACCAAAGAAAAACAACAGTGTCACCCCTCATGTTTCATTTGATAAAAACGACAGTGTTACCCCCTATGTTTTTTTCGATACATTTCGACAGTGTTACCCCTTATGGACTTTTCATGACGACAGATAAAAAACGACAGTGTTACCCTTTACGTTTCATTTGATAAAAACGACAGTGTTACCCCTTATGTTTTTTTCCCATGATGACTGATGAAAAACAACAGTGTTACCCCTTATATTTTATTTAACAAGGACACATTTTTTTTTTCATGTGTTTTTTTCATGACGACCAATAAAAAACGACAGTGTTACCCCTTATGTTTTTTTTCATGACGACCGATAAAAAACGACAGTGTTACCCCTTATGTTTTTTTTCATGACGACCGATAAAAAACGACAGTGATACCCCTTATGTTTTTTTTCATGACGACCAATAAAAAACAACAGTGTTACCCATTATATTTTATTTGACAAGGACAATTTTATTTTTTTTCATGTGTTTTTTTCATGACGACCAATAAAAAACGAAAGTGGTACCCCTGTCGACGTTTTTGCAGGGATCCGAATCTGAGCTGTTTAGAGTATTAACCTCCGAACTTATCAATGCACCATCAAGACAGCGAATAAAGTCAACACAATGGTTATAGAAAAACAACAGTGTTACCCCCTATGTTTTATTTGATCAATGTCGACAGGTTTACCCCTGTCGATATACCCCATGGGTAGCAGTCCGGTAACTTGTCAACCCCAGCGTCTTCGGTTGCTAAGCGACGTCAACGTCTTATAGCAGACTATTTCACTGCTGATCAACACTACGAATGCTGGTAACGAATAAATTGTAAAAAGACACACCATGTGAAGTTATTTGCCAAATAAGATTTGAAAAGCTTTGGAAGTTTATTTACAACACTATTTACATGGTTTCGGAGTAGTACACTTTGACATTTTAATACAGTTCAGCGAGAAAGGCGACGACGAATAAGAAGGGGGCGTTCCAGTCTGCGTAAACGGGATCCCCCACCACACGAGAACTCCCATTTGTGTCTGCAGTGGGATGATATTGACATCACGACTCACTACAATGGGTGCCCGGTCATTCAGCTGTTCAGCACCCAGGCTCTGGAACTCCCTCCCCCCACACATAAAACAGTCAGACACCATTACAACCTTCAAGTCACAACTCGAAACTCACCTGTTCAAACTCGCACACAACGTCTAACTGATCACTGTTTTGATTGTTTGTTTGTTTTGTTTTGTCTTGTTTTTGTTTTATTTATTTCTTATTTATTATGTTTATTTATTAATTTTTTCCACAATGTCTTGTTTTTTTTAAACGATTTATGATGACTATATGCTCTGTAAGGTGACCTTGGGTGTCTTGAAAGGCGCCTCTAAATTAAATGTATTATCATTATTATTATTACAATCCTCAGCATACATTTGTACAGTTGCTTTACATAAAACTGATTGCAAATCTTTTGTCAAGATAGAGTAATGAAACATGTGTACGTGTATGTGTAAGTAAATATGTATATGTGTTCGTTTGTATGTTTATATACCAATAGAAGAATATGTATATTTATAAATAAATATATATATATGATAATATAATTATATTCCTGAATATTATAACTGGGGAGTTTAGCTGCAATGCGGAGAGGAGGAAGAGGAGGAGGAGGAAGATGAGGAAGAAGAGGATGAGGATGAGGAAGGCGAAGAGGAGGAGGAAGAGGAGGAGGAAGAGGAGGAGGAGGAGGAAGAAGTGGGACGTGTTAGTATTATGAGGGGATGGTTGTGTTGCAAGATACTGCAAGACACCAAACACAGTGTCCCTCACCCAAAGCCTTGGTGGAATGTTTTGAATGGCATACAGTTTCTTGACAGTATCACACGACTGACACCCACTGAGCTATGTAACTGTGATGGACGAGTGGTTGAGGCGTTGGACTGGGTTTGACCCCTACTTGCCCCTGCTTGCAGTGCAAGGATAATCCTTGAGGGCTGATTCTATTTTTAGGATGCGGTGGCAAAAACAGACACTCTTTTCAGTTGACTTAAGTGAGATCCGTATAATGGTTCAAATCATGGCATTCCTCAGACCACTACAGAGCATGAAGGTTGATCAAAATGCTTACCTCTGTTTCACCTTAATACTGTTTAATGGCCATACACATACACACGCATGCACACGCGCACACATACACACACACACACACACACCCACACACACATACACACACACACATACATACATACATACATACATACATACATACATACATACATACATACTTACATACATACATACATACATACATACATACATACATACATACATACATACATACATACATACATACATACATACACGCATACACACAAACACACACACACACACACACACACACACACACACACGCACACACACACACACACACACACACACACACACACACACACACACACACACACACACACAAAAAGCAACAGGATTTTCACCTCCACTAATTTCCTATGTGTATGCTTGGTAAACATTGGCAAAGCCATCATTAAACACGTTTCCTTACGACCAGTAGAGGGCGCTGCTGAATGCCGGGTCCAGGTAATCCTGCTGACTTACCTGCAAACTGACTTGCCTTTTTGCCCTAAATAGCCCCCTAAATAGATCTGTCTATGCATGTGTGTGAGTAGGAGAGAGAGAGGGAGGGGAAAAGAAAGAGAGAGACAGAGCGTGTAGGAAGCGCTGTGTGCTAGCAACTGTGTGGGATGCATGGGAGAATAGATGGGTCACTTCATTATCTACCGCGCAGTGTGCCGACGATTGACGATTGTTCTTCCTTTTCCCTACAAACACACGCGAATGCACGCACGCACGCACACATGCACGCACGCACGCACGCAGTAACAAGCAAAATCAAACACACATTATTACTGCTTTACCGATTATCACTGGCTAGCAAAGACACATTTATGTTTTTTTAGTTTAAAGCAAACCTGGAAACTCAAAGTAATTGGCAATGAATTATAGACTTTTATGTTCAAAACACATGTGGTCAGTTTCATGAGTGTTAATTTAGTGATTCATCTATAATAACCCAATTGATCATCAAATGTGGCCCTTCATATATAATCATATAGAGCAGAGAAAGAAGGCGCAAAGTTAAGTCACAATCGTACATCCTTGGTGTGAGGCATAGCGACATCTAAACAGTGTCTGCAAGAGTGACCTGTGTCAATATCATCAAAAGTCTTGTTGGCCCATTTACCATGGACCTACAGTCATCTGTACTACACATCTTCTGTTCGACACATTCCAGGTTGTAGTATCTGGGTTTTGTCGCAGTAATCTGCTTGCATGACAAAACACACCTTGATTTCTGAGGCTTAGGAAGACTTAAGCTAGTGTCTTGTGAGGTACTAATGGTTTCCTCGCGAAGCTACTGAACCAGAGTTTCTTGTTTGCATGTGCGTCATGTGAACACACTGTGTAGTAGATACAGGGGAATGAAGACTTCAAGGCTGTGAGTCCCTTCCAATGTACCGTCCCAAGTACAAGGAACATTCCTGCCATCCACTGAATGACACCCTGACGGTGTAAACAGGGCTTATCTGGGACTTATTGCACACGGATCCAAATGTTAGGAACCCAGGACCCAGTCTACTCTGATTGTTGTTTTCAATCAGAAAGAGCGATGCCTTTTGCTCTCCAGATCATTGACTTAGTCCTCACTTTGGCCCACACAGCCCGCTGCAGTGCATGACCGGCCCTTTGAATACACTCATTTAATAGTTACACATACAAAAACACACCCATTGTTCTGTCGGCAACATGGTGTTCCCTCTAGAGGTGACTCAAGAACAACGTGCCATCAGTGTGTTGTGTGTGCATTTTGGACATGCTCACAAACACGATCAAGCACGTTCAGTGTGCTCCCAGTGCCCACACAAGGTCTTCCCAGTTCACTGTGAGAAGTGGCTCACACCTACTCATCTCCTCCATTCCATTCCATGTGTTTTTGCTGGTGATTCCTCCTGTTCAGGATCAGCACTACAGCTGCTTCCTGTTCAGGATCAGCACTAGAACAGCCTCTTCCTGTTCAGGATTAGCCCTAGAACAGCTTTATCCTGCTCAGGATCATTACTAGAACAGTTTCCTCCTGTTCAGGATCAGCACTAGAACAGCTTCTTCCTGTTCAAGATCGGCTCTAGAACAGCTTCTTCCTGTTCAAGATCGGCTCTAGAACAGCTTCTTCCTGTTCAAGATCGGTTCTAGAACAGTTTATTCCTGTTTCAGGATCAGCACTAGAACAGCTGCTTCCTGTTCAGGATCGGCTCCAGAATAGATTATTCCTGTTCAGGATCAGCACTAGAACAGCTTCTTCCTGTTCAGGATCAGCCCTAGAACAGCTTCTTCCTTTTAAGGATCAGCACTAGAACCGCTTCTTCCTGTTCAGGATCAGTACTAGAACAGCCTCTTTCTGTTCAGGATCAGCACTAGAACCGCTTCTTCCTGTTTCAGGATCAGGACTAGAACAGCTTCATCCTGTTCAGGATCAGTACTAGAACAGCTTCATTCTGCTCAGGATCAGTACTAGAACAGCTTCATCCTGTTCAGGATCAGTACTAGAACAGCTTCATTCTGCTCAGGATCAGTACTAGAACAGCTTCTTCCTGTTACAGGATCAGTACCAAAACAGCTTCTTCCTGTTCAGGATCATCACTAGAACAGCTTCCTACTGCTGGAGACAACACCCTAGAAGTGGCCCATCCGGTTGGGCCGATATGAGGCATCCCTATAAGAATGTGTAGGAGTGTAGTGTCGGTGAAGGGAGCAAACCAGCATTACCTGATGCATAGCATAGCATCAGCATCTCTCTGCGTCAGCATCTTTACGATCGTAGCTGCTTTGGTATTATAATGTTCTTATATGTTAGTACGATAGCTTTATTTTTTACTGATAAGTTGTAATACTTGAGAGGAGGTGCAGGAGGTGCATGTTTTGGCCTACTGACACTAAATAACATAAAGATTTATATTGCTTCCAAGTTATGCTTCACTTAATGTGTTTTTTCCATATCTACTTTTTACTTTATAGCTCATTCAAAATATTACAAAGTAAAGATGATAAATAGGTCTTTATGAAGAACTATAGAACCTACGACTTATCAAGCCAAAAACACTGATGCAATTTCTACATAACGTATTTCTATGATATCATTTTCTACGTCTACATTTGTGGTTGACGCCACACATTACAAACTTAACCTTAAAGCGCCTCAGCTATTTCTAGCCTCCGATAACAGCTCAGTATGTGTCACAATGCTAAAAGAGCAGCTTGACATTTGAATGGTTAAATCAACCCGGGCTCCATGACGGTGCCCTGGTGAGTCCCCATAATAATTAGCACAGGGGGTGTAACCATTGTTGCTCCCCTCTCAAGACTCCCGCTGTTACAGTGTGTTTCATATGCGGGGGCCGTTTGTAACACACAAACCCATGCGCTCGTGTGCTTGTGTGTTTGTGTGTCGGGCGCACATTCAGCGCAGCATGAGTTTCACACTTCATGACTCACGTGGTGGTCTGGTACATGGAGCAGATAGGCAGACCGAAACATTCCGGCTATGCAGGAAGAGGGACAGGGATGTAGTGGGAGGCTGTGGTGACACATGCTAGCGAAATCTGTGACACAGGTCCTTGGGGAACAATGACAGTACACTCTCAAGGTGTGCTTTTGTGTTTGTGTCTCTCGTCTTTAGCCAGGAATGTAAATAAACCACGCACGGAAACAGTACAACACTCTGAGTGTCAACTGGCGGTCGAGGTCAGAATGTAGCACACGCGCGCGCGATGAGGTGAAAGGTCGCGGCATGTGACAGGACGCGCAGTGACAGGACACACAGTGGTTTTACGGGGCTATAGGGTTGTGTGATTGCCCATTGTGTTCTGTTCCACAGTCTGTGAGGCTGAGTTATGAGTGTGACCGCACTGCTATGAAAGTCCATTTCTGTGGACTGGTAGTCTAGTCTAAGGCCTTATTTGGACAACTGAAATGGACGTTTCACTATAAGTGAACAGTTTTGTCAAGTCTGAAATAATCGATAAGGATTAAAGCCAGTTTCTGGCTTTAACTGTTAATTAAATCCTGTTAGATTGTAGATCCTGTTAGAATACAATCCTGTTAGATTGTTAATTGCTGTTGATATTGAAGAGCACATCTTCCAACACTGATGCTGTGTATTTTATATGCAAAGCGTGTTTGAAATATTCTACAGACCAAAACATATTCCTTAGTGTTTGGCCCTACTCTCATTGGAGTTTTGGGAAGGTGTTTTTTTTTGCCTGCTCTAGGGTTTAGGAAAGCCTAGAATGTGGATCTTAAAGTGGGCTTGTGAATCCTTTCGAGGCTTGAAGTTAACTAAGCCTACAGAACATAAACTTGACTTGAACACAATGAGCACAATGTGTTCTTCATTGACGTTGGTGACAGGAGCCCATTGTTAACAGATTGAGGTTTAATAAACCAAATGCCAGCCAGGCATGTTTCAATATGTTCTGTGGAGTGTGGTTGACAAAGATCGGTTGGTCTATAGTTTCTCATACGTTACTCTAACATTCATGTTGGAGCCTTATGATGAACAACAGGTGGTGCTTGGGTGAGCTTGAAACAAAGCACTTCTCTGTTCCCAGACTCTGGTGGTTTACTGGTTTCTCTTTCTGTCTGGGCCACAAAAGAGGACCACCTAAAAATGGACTTCCTCACCTCAACGGCACGATCAAGACTTTGTGGAGCTCAGCCTTCGCATGATTTGGAGCTATCCATGTGGCGATCTGTTTCTGATGTCCTTTCCTGGGATCGATACGCCTACAACATCATCAGAGCAGAGTTTCCGCAGCTCATTGCAGGTCACTTATTTTGTCCTCATTTTCCTCATCCTCCATGTGAAATGCTGATTCAACCAATCATCCCACGCTTCCCCTCTCTGCCCCTTGGCTGATAACATTCCTGGACCAAGACTAACATCCTGACGCGTGTTATTGTTCCACCGAGGAATGTGAGTGTGCCCTGCGTGCCTGCGGTGATGCCTACGGCTCACAGCACGCCCAGGGTCCTGTTAGAGGATGTGGCATGAGGATACTACTTGTGTAATGACAAGATCACCGTTTGGCCGGGGGGGGGGGGGGGGGGGGAGATCATGGACGGGTGTTTTCGTGTGTGTGTTGTTAATGTTGTGTATGTGCGCGCATGAGTGTGTGTGTGTCTACCCATTAACCTCCATCTCTATTTCCCAGAGTTCAATGTGTTTATGTTTTCTTTGTATCTTGAAGGATCGTGTTGATGATCGCTTATCTGTAACTGTCTTTAAGTGTGCAGAAATACATGTGTGTGTGTGTGTGTGTGTGTGTGTGTGTGTGTGTGTGTGTGTGTGTGTGTGTGTGTGTGTGTGTGTGTGTGTGTGTGTGTGTGTGTGTGTGTGCTTCTGTGTGCATTTGTGTGTGTTTGTGAGTGTTGATGTGTGTGTGTGGGTGTGTGTTTGTGTGTGGTGTGTGTGCATGTTTTTGAGACAAAGACCTGAGATAATACATTGTTGGAGAGAGAATTGAAGCACTACAGAAAACAAACCACATGGACTTTTCCGTCTTTCAAGTCATGTTTGAATTGTGCTTGTGTGTGTGTGTGTGTGTGTGTGTGTGTGTGTGTGTGTGTGTGTGTGTGTGTGTGTGTGTGTGTGTGTGTGTGTGTGTGTGTGTGTGTGTGTGTGTGTGTGTGTGTGTGTGTGTGTGTGTGTGTGTGTGTGTGTGTGACTCAGCACCTGTGTGTGTGCCCGTGTGCGTGTTTACAGCACTGCCATTGTCATTGTGCTGGACAGTGTAATAATAGCCATCATGTCCAGAAACATGATTGTCTGTGTAGGAGGCAACACCACCAGATGTACCGTTACAAATAGACTGGGATGTTT
>NC_082383.1:21748577-21763577 GCF_031168955.1 Gadus macrocephalus
ACCAATGCATTCACAAATTCACGAAAAAAGCAGCAACTGTGGAGCTGATAATGTGTGTGTGCGCAAACTGGCATGATTGGATTCCCCCAAATCAGGAAAGAGACGTCCTGATTGGTCAGAAATGAGACGGGGTGCTCATATCTGATGGATCTGATAGATCTCTATTTGCAGGACATCTCTTTCCTGATTTGGGCAATCCAAAATTGGTTGGGATATGCACTCCGTAATATGGGGTGCATTTGAACTAGAACAGATATTCTCACAGAGCATTTTGTTCACTTACAGCTTAGGGCTTTCATAACATCTCACACTAAAACTACAGCTCTGGAATCTGACCTACAGCCCGTTTAATGTGGCTCTCACAAAGCCTCATTGAAAATCCACAAAGTTTGGAATGCATTAAATGAGCTGGATGAAGGTGCAGCCTACGTCGACCAAAGTCTCACGGTGACTTTACACTATACACACATACGCTGTGAGAAGAAAAGAAAAAGATTATTATGCAACAGTTAAGCACTAGAGCAGAGGTAACTGCTACTACTTTCACCCAGAGAATAAGCCACGGTTGGGTGAGTCAACAGTGGCACAGGCCTTAGGGCTTGCCCATGCACGGTTTGCGTGTCATTCTTCGAGACACGGGACTCTTGAATCAAGAGATATCGTGAGCTGTCTGACGTATGAAGCCAGTGAACAAACGTTTGTGTCTTATGTGCAACGAAGCTCAACAAAAGGTCAACCCCACACATAAACATACAGATCTGTATTGACCATACACACACACGTATGCACACATACATACACACATAAATGCATAAACATACAGTCACAAATAAACAGACACACAAACACACAGACACACACATAAACATACTCTCACAAATATGCATGCATGCACATGCACGAATACACACGCACACACGCACACACACACACACACACACACACACGTACAAACTCACAACAAACACAGCGGCGCCTCAAATATTCTTTATCAGCGTTACATCTTGTTATGTATAACTTCTACAGGAGTCTTCTTAGAAACCCACATGTGGTGATCATGTTGTATATTCACCGCCCTCAGCTCTCCCCTGGTAACAATAATACCTGAATAACACACCATGCCTTCCCTTACTGCTACACATCAGAGAAGAAACACAGACACAAGCCAATAAACAAATGGTGTTCTATCACATATATTTATGTGTTCTATTACAACTACAGCATGCTTTCATAAGAAACGCAGGTATGCATGAGATGTGTTGACTGAACAAAAACAATATTTGCGTTGTGGTAAACCCGCTCCTTGAATGAGCCGGGTTACCGGTACAACGACGCGTTTGTGGAAGGTTTAAAGCCATTCCAGGCATTTATTCACAAACACTTCAATCAACCAGGGTTCTCACGGTCTCTAGGGCCTCCGTGGGCCTCTAGGCTCTCTTGCTTCCACGAGCCCTTCCTTCCTGCACCCGACCCGTGCTGTGCTGTGCTGTGCTGTGCCTCCTTTTAAAATGGCCCCCGTGCTTTCGGCCAGGTGTCCCCCAATCACCCTGATTGGGGTGCCGAAAGGGCTGCTCTCTCTCGCCGGCTGGTGGGTGGGGGTGGTACACCCCCGTCCTCCACGGTACCCCCGGGCCCGTCCAGGCCGGGGACCACGTGGCGGGATGCCACAGCGTTCACACTCTCACTTTGCAGTTGCACTTTGTATTTCTTACTACTGGTATGCGTACCAATATCGTTGTGGAGTTTTGTGATTCTTTGGAGATACTTTCGCTTTTCATTTCTGTAACTCCTTTTCATTACCTGACTGTCCTTTGACACTGCTGCCCAGACAGAGCAATAAGGGTGGATCTCGTCTCATAACTCATAACTGCACTCCACCACTTCCATCACGTGTGGCGGTGTTGTAACAGCGTGCGCTGGATGTGTCTGGGAGGAGTCGCTGGGGCCTCGCAGGGCAGTCCGGCCCAGCCGGTTCCAGCGCAGCGTGCTGCGTTCTCCTCCCAGCCCCGTGACAGCGCCCTGGGCTGCGGACCCAGAGAGCCTGCAGGGGCGGGTTGTGTTAGGGCAGCCCTGGACGTCATCTCCTCGCGGGGGAGTGGTCGGCCTTGGGCCACGGGGAGGGATGAGTCATGGTGAGAGGTGGAGGAAAACACAATAAAGAAATAATGTAATAATATGGACATTGGGTAGATAGAACCAAGGTTTTGATCTGTGCTTGCCATGCAAGTGGCGGAGGAAGACAAAAAGGAAACTAAAACTAACCTAAATACATTCATCTAATGGTATTTGCTCCTTAGCACAATGCATGGGATATTAAAGTGATATAATAATCAAATATAAAGGTTTATATTAAGATCAGAATCTGGAACCAACATGCAATGATGACAATCCTTACAATTGTGTACAGAAGAAGGATTTAGGACAAAGGTTAGTCGTTGGAGCCAAATTGTGCACTTGAATCATTTAAAAAAATGCTTTTACAGCAGTAAATGTCATGGGATAGGTTAAGACTTTGACACATGATTGACATACACCGTGGGACTTGCTTTGCCATGTGCCTCGGGTGACAAGAAGTGACATTTAGAAACAAGGACCAAACATTGAGCTGTTGAGGGCCTACATGTCCATCTCAGGCTGTTGTCCTTCACTTTATTCTGTAAATGTTTCTTTACAGGACAACTATTGCTGCAACCAATCATATTCAATGTTTATTGTGTAAAAACATTAAGGACATGGATGCATGTCATTTATATGTATAATGCTCTAAGAGTATGCACATCAACATAGAGTCATGCATGAATTCTCTCATATGGAATTATATGATCTGAAGACAAACAATCTGATGATCAGTAAGATGCGAGAGACTTTTCTTATTAAACTGTGTCTTGTTCCTCAGCTTGACCTTGGGCTTATATGCAACGTTGACATTCTTGTTTAACTAAAGATACAGTGAAAAACAAGTCGAACTTGACATTAATTTGCTTATCTCACTACGCTGAACTATGCAAAGCAGCACTTAGAATGACTGCTATACTCCTATACCAGATATCCCATATCTGGTAAAAGGATCCATATCTCCCCTGATAATTCTTGGCTTCCTTACTTCAAAGATCATTCCTAAGATAGTTGTGAACACAGGATGTCAAACTTTTAAAAGTTTTGCTCTTTTTTTAAAGCAATCTGCCAAACTGAGCCATAAACCATTTGCTATCCAAAAGTTCTTCATTTTCCTTAACAGAATGCTTTCAACTTCATATTCATAAAATACCAACGCTTAAAGCCCTGTGATCCCATTGGTAACTCAAAAGAGCTCCCATCAGCAAAACTGGAGGTAATTCCCCCAACAGAAGCCTCTGTGAAGGAGCCCAGTTCTATTCTTGGATGGCCGTTCTGATCTGAAATGGTGTGTGAGACCCGGGTGCCTCCCTCAGGACCGTCTGTGAACCCCGGGACCCACCCCTCCCGTACCGGGCGGGGGACTCAGGGCAGCCCTGACAGACGTCCCAATCTGGCAACCCTGAGTGGAGCGCCCGTTGCAGCCAGGGTTGCCACATTTGGCGGGATATCTGGCCCAATCTGGCAACACTGACCTCAGATACGCATCGCAAACTACACAGCGCTCACCCGCCGCAATTACAGCCCGGCTCTGGTCGGATGGCAAACGTAGCGTGGAGAGAAATGGGCAGGACGGGAAAGCAGAAAGAGAGTAGAGTTACAGGGAGAAACACAAACAACGTTCAAACGCTTTCCCTTCCCTGGATTTCCTTCTAAGCGCACATTTTTGGTTTGTGCGATTGAATGGCACTCAACAACACCGCAGCAACCCACATGGTCAACTTTACTAGGGGAAATTAGGTTAAATAGGAGTCCACAATACTATAATCAGCTCCTATCCAAACAGAAGATAGCGGATCATCGAGAACAGACCGGAGCCTTTACAGAGAAGGGAACGAGAGATGAGGCAGAGGGTTGTAACGAGGACGGAGGAGGACGAAATCCAGAGTCAGGGAAAGATGAGAAAACAGACCTTGAGATGGTCGAGGGGAAAAAAGTGGAGGGGTTTGTCAAATCCTCTGTGGCGAGGCCAGGAGCTTTGCTGTATAGTAGTCTCTAACCACTGGGTTAATAGGACACAGCCTGCCACAGACAGAGAGAGAGAGAGAGAGAGAGAGAGAGGAGAGAGAGAGAGAGAGAGAGAGAGAGAGAGGAGAGAGAGAGAGGAGGAGAGAGAGAGAGAGAGAGAGAGAGAGAGAGAGAGGAGAGAGAGAGAGAGAGAGAGGGGTGGATGGAGGGAGACAGACATATTGATGGGCCTTCTGAGGACAAAAAACAAACAGTGAAAGTTGAGATGGAAAGTGAAGTGAAAGCTAGATGGGTTGATTAACATGAAAGGCCGGGAAACTGGCCCACAAACTGATAGAGATAGACAGGCAGACAGACAGACAGACAGACAGACAGACAGACAGACAGACAGACAGACAGACAGACAGACAGACAGACAGACAGACCAATGGAGAGACAGACAGACAGACAGACAGACAGACAGACAGACAGACAGACAGACAGACAGACAGACAGACAGGCAGACAGACAGACAGGGAGACAGACAGACACAGACAGACAGACAGACAGACAGACAGACAGACAGACCAATGGGCATGCAGACCAATGGGCAGGCAGACAGACAGACAGACAGACAGACAGACAGACAGACAGACAGACAGACAGACAGACAGGCAGACAGACAGACAGACAGACCAATGGACAGACAGACAGACAGACAGACAGACAGACAGACAGACAGACAGACAGACAGACAGACAGACAGACAGACCAATGGGCAGGCAGACAGACAGACGAACAGACAGACAGACAGACAGACAGACAGACAGACAGACAGACAGACCAATGGACAGACAGACAGACAGACAGACAGACAGACAGACAGACAGACAGACCAATGGGCAGGCAGGACAGACAGACAGACAGACAGACCAATGGACAGACAGACAGACAGACAGACAGACAGACAGACAGACAGACAGACAGACAGACAGACAGACAGACAGGCAGACAGGGAGACAGACAGTCAGGCATGAAGACAGGCAGGCATGAAGACAGGCAGGCAAGCGGGCAGAGAAATAGACGGACAGGTCAGGGAGGCAGACAGACAGGCAGGCAGACTCGGCTGTTAGCTGTTAAAGTGGTAACGCAGTCAGACGGACAGACAGACCACTCGATACAGAGCATGTTAGGGCCGTCTACCGAAAATCCCTGGGTGTTTCATTGATCTCACTGTTAGTGTTAATGGAGGGGGGGGGCGGGGGGTGATGTTGTTAATTAATGGAGGGGGGGGGGGGGGCGATGTTAATTAATGGAGGGGGGGTGGGGTGGGAGGGGGGGGTTGAAATGCATTGTCGGCATAGAACTACCTGGAACAATCCCCAAGACTGTTGCTCCCTATAATCGGGGCAAACAACCCCTCCTTACTCGTCAACCCTCGGTCACAGCTACCAGGGACAGCTGTGGTGGCTGGAGGGGAATCGCTGGACTGGAGGCCCAGCCAGGATGAGGCGGTGTGCTGAGACACTGGCCCCGACCCAACCTCCACACCAGCAGGAGAGAGGAGCAGGAGAGAGGAGGACGGCTCCCAAATCCGAGTCCCCACGCAGTATGCAAGGAACAGTGTACCGTACCCGGATGGCACACACAAGCCTAATATATATGTCAACCGATCGCAAATCTAGCATAATCAAGTAGGATCTCATTCACAGACAACTTACGACCAAATAGGAGTGAAGTTTGTAATAAACTGAGTCTTCAGTGAGACTTCATATTCCTTATTGTAACTAACTACGTTACTTATAATCGATAAGTACCTTGAGGTACTTTGGACACTGCAGTCCTTTGGATAAACCATGATGCATTTGGACAAGACCATCTTAACAGAACCAGTTTAAATATCATTAAGAACCACTACAAACACTAACCAGCAACCCCAATAATATCTATTACTACTAACATACAAAATACATATTTATAGTACGCAACAGTAATGTTTAATTATTATTAAAGCACTCAGCACTCTTATTATAGTCTGATGTCCAGTTTCTCTTGTGACCCTTCCTTCTACAACAGAGCCTGGAGGAAGACGCTAACATTTTGGGCAGACAAAGTGGAGGCTGGTTTCTGCGGATGTAGGCATACTCACTGAGTGAGATGACGAGGAAGTCTCTAAGTGGCAGCCATGAGACGAGCCGGGCGAGTTCTGTAAATAATGAAATGTGCTTCAGCGCTTTTCCTTTCTTATCTCCGTCAGCACGTTGTCCACGGGGCTATCCTTTACAAAAGCAAAGGAGATAATGCTGTCCTATAATCCCTTGCGGCAACAACATTTAAAGTGACGCAATATTCAGTGGAAACAGATATAAGATGGAAAAGTAGGAAAAGTAGTGAGGAGAAGACATTGGACATCCTTGGTTCGATTCTTCTAACCACGGATGTCCAATGTCAGCCGCGTCAGCATCAACTACAGCCATGACGTCGAACACTGCGACTCCAAAGTATGTCAAAAAACATATTTTTACTTTTGGCTTGCATTCGATGCAGTATGTTGTGCTTGGGTCGGCATGCTGTTTGATTGTGTCGCGTCTCTACTTCCTTTCAATACTGCTGACTAATTCCCCCGGCTGCCGCTGGGCTCCTGACAGCCCAACTCCAATCAGGATAATCGGATTGAGTGTCACGGGCGGGGCAGGGCAAATTATCATGATAGTGATTGAGATAGCATTGTTGTTGTTGTTCTCTCTCTCTCTCTCTCTCTCTCTCTCTCTCTCTCTCTCTCTCTCTCTCTCTCTCCCTCTCTCTCTCTCTCTCTCTCTCCCTCTCCCTCTGTCTCTGTCTCTCTCTCTCTCTCTCTCTCTCTCCCTCTCCCTCTCTCTCTCTCTCTCCCTCTCTCTCTCCCTCTCTCTCTCTCTCTCTCTCCTCTCTCTCTCTCTCCCTCTCTCTCTCACATGGGCACTGGCTATAGCCTGTTGGTATTTGACTGCTGGTGGGTGAAGGTGTTTATGAGGCAGGAATCGCTAAACTAGCGACTAATGGGATGAAAACTCCAAAGCAATCCATCATGCTGCCAGGCCCAGGACTGAGGTGTCTAGTAATTTGGCCGTTGACTTTGGAGTCTGTGCTTAAACATATGGCTCGCTGCGGCACATTCAGGAGGGGATAAGTAGGCAGGATTAGACTTATGCAGACAGGTTTAGGACAGCGCTAGCTAGTTTGGGGGGCGGGGCTAACCTTTTAATAGGTCTCAGCTGAGGTACGTGAGGAGATTAAAAATGGCAGTAGAACAACCTGGCATTTAATGTTAACCAAAGAATAATTGTGTGTGTGTGTGTGTGTGTGTGTGCGTGTGTTTGTGTGTGTTTGTGTGTTTATGTTGATGACGGAGACTAGTCTGGATCCTACGGGACCGTGTTTTTACACGACAGTAATTGGCTATTTCTGTGGCTCGGGCTTTATAAACTAAATTCCAATTATAGCGTTTTAGCCCAGGGGCAAGGCTTTGTAATTATAACTTAGTTCATATAATTATGTTTTTTTTAAGGAAGAAAACAACTTAGGAGTAAAACTTCTTAGAAAAGGTATAATGATGTTAACATCTAATCAAATCATGGCCGCTTTTGGGTGCGTGCTAAGGCTAGCCTTTTGTTTCTTGTTTTCTGCTTGTTTGGCTGTATGTTTTTGTCTGTCAAACCCCCCCCCCTGAAAAAGCCGCTTTGTTATCTAATGTTCCAAAAATGGGCTTACATTGTTTTAAAATGCCAACCAATAGGATCAAAAGACTTAGTAACACCCTTTCTCTCTTTGCTCTTGTCAAACCTGGTCGGAGGTAACGCAAAATCAGCACTCGTTTTCCCTGCAAATGTCTGTTTCTACCTCTATTTCTGATGAAACAGTTTGATCTCTCTGTCTATTGCCACACTTTTCTCAGGCACGGCCATTGTTTTTAATTCGTTTGAAGACACGGTCCATGCTTCGTCATGAACAGAAACCCAATTTCCCCTAGGGCTTTGGCAGACCCGCAGAGAGAAACTCAACGTATCTTATCTTATCTGCGAGCCCCAGAATCAGGCACATACCTCCGAAACATTGAAGGAATTTGACGAGTAAGCTTGAGAGTCCTGCTTGCAGAAGACTAAACAACCCGACATCCCATTTCCTACAAAGGCCCTGACGCACCAAACAGACTGAGGTCTCTCTGAGGCGTCTTCTCCTCCTGTGGAGGGAAGAGCACAGAGGTCTGACATCAGCCCAGTGGGTGGGCTCACAGGCAGGCTCTGCTCACAGGGGTGGGTGAAACTACTGTGGTGAGTATCATCAGGCGGTCTCGGGGGGTGGGGGGCCGTTTGGGGGGGAGAACTGGTGGGCTATCACATTCCTGTGGGACAGGTCTCTCCCTTTCTTGGGGCCCATCAGGGCAGGTAGCAAGTTCCGGCCCCGTTGTCTGCATTGTTGTCCAACACAAAGGATTCCCCTTGGCGGCTGCGTAGGAACCCTTCAATGAAGGGGCGGTTTAATTCCGGTACTAAAGAAGGACTTCCAGCACCTAAAGAGGGTCTGGTCTGAATGAGTCAGTTTCAACCCCCTTCTATCTAAAAGAGAGGTATTCTTTCAACTGCTTATCCACATGACACATTCCCGATTATTTGGCTGTATTAACTTTTATTTCTATCAAATGATTGTTATATCACAGGTGACAGATTATTCATAGTATTTTTTATGGACGATCATTTATATCTTCATAGGGTTTAATTATTCTGTTTTTGTGTGCATGCACGCAGTTGAAAGCTACAACCATCTACCTTTGAAAGGCCCAAAAACAAACCTCTCGAGCTTACATTAGTATTCAATCCTTCACCCACGCACAGACATGCACACCAAAAAATCTATATCCTGATATTAGGATGCACAAATAACGTATGATCAAGTAGAAGTTGGAACACAAGCACAGAAAACTGAAGGCCCAGCGTCAAAGACTCGGAAGGTCGGAAAACCTAAGTTTCCAAGTTTCTAACTTGTGTGTGATTAGCAGGTATTTTCTCGAGGGGAAAGGACTAAATAGACTCATCAGGAAGAAGCAGCTTGAACTAGAGCAGCGATGTGAAACCGGCCACCTAATAGCTCTTTGAACAAACATGGCGAGGAATGAGGCCGAGTGAGTCATTACACAAGAGTAAACAAATCAGTTATAGAAGGACCTCTTCTCAAGGCCAATACAGCCTTTCAGCTAAAATAGCACCCTGGGTCTCTTTTTGAAATGTATTTGATACAAACTGCAGACTCAAGACATGATGGTATCAAAGGGTCTTTGATGATCTTTGAGGCAAATCCAACACATAATGCAAGCCTGTGTTAATGTCATTTAAAAAAGCAAATGCAGTTCATGGTATCATTGGAGAATTTCCCAGGACGTCCTGCTACTCCCAGAAAACCAGACTGACCTCAGAGATCACCGTGCATTTGAAAGACCACCACATTAAATAGAACTTCCTGCTTTTCTCAACTCGCATGCATCCGTCGAAGATCCAGAGAGAACACAAGGGATATAATCAACAAAACTATGATGGCATATTGTTCAATAATTTATTCATTTTACATAAGTATTACAAAAACATATGTACAATATGTAAAAGAAACGTTTTGTGGTTACAACTTCGCTGAGCAAACCAGCCAACCAGATATCCAGCCGTGCAAAACATTGAACCGTGAACATAACAACAGTGGTGGCACTGGCGGGAAACTGAAAAGGAAACTTAAACCTATACGTGGGAAAGGCAAGCTGCTTCAGGGCTTGTTTGTCCCACATTAGACTCCATTGTGTCCGTCCATTCGCCGGACACCATGAAAGACACCGTGACGCTGTGAAGAGTCGGATGGCACAACTCCACCGTCGTCTTAAAGCTTAACACTATAAACACCTCTTTTAGGCTCAGGATAAGGTACAAAAAAATGAAAAACATAACAACCAGTATATCTATAGTCTTTTGGTCAACAAAAGAGCTATGGTCACACATGCGACTGGGTGAACTGTAAGGAACGTGGTACACTTAAGTGAAAGAAGTCTTCTATCAAAAGGAGTGGAAGGAAAACGTGTGCTATAGGGCTGGTCTAGCATTGCACTGACACGACAGG
The DNA here is from genome assembly GCF_031168955.1 of Gadus macrocephalus. Taxonomy (NCBI): domain Eukaryota; kingdom Metazoa; phylum Chordata; class Actinopteri; order Gadiformes; family Gadidae; genus Gadus; species Gadus macrocephalus. The sequence continues at coordinate 21,758,772 of NC_082383.1, forward strand.
TTCGGTGAGTCTTAAGTCCTAACAGGAGGCTGTGTGAGTCAAAGGGGGAGGGTGTTCCATTTGTGCACATCCACCAAGGTAAAAGAGTGAGTCAAGAGTGTCGCGTTTGGTTGTGTTTCGGAACGTATATTGCACTGATCGGTCAGCTTGTCTTTAGTTCCATGCGCAGCACCGTTTCCTTGTTTGCTCTTAGAAGAAAGCGTGACGTGAAGACAACGTGGTTTTCCAGGAGAAGTACTTCTACTCAAGTGTGATGAAAGAGAGGGATTGTGGGTCAGCAGCGAGCTGCTGTATGGAGGGCTTAGGACACGCCCCCAAAAAAGAAACTCAACACATCGTCCACAAGTTGTGTTCCTAACCCGCATCTGTCTGTATTCCTTCAGTCTTCATCTTAGATTGTCCTTCCAAGGACAAAGCGCACCCTTTCACCCTGTGTGCGCGACAAGTCAACTCTCTAATGGACCGAAAATAACCAAAAAAAAAATACATCTTCTCTATTCTCGAGGCCGCGTCTCTCATGGCGGTCCTGATGTCCGGCTCATCTCTTCTTCTTGCTGCTGTGGCGGAGCATCTTCTTCCTCTTGAGGACCATCTCGTAGAGCTTCTCCAGGCCGGGCTGCAGCCCCTGGCCGTCCAGCGCAGAGCAGCCCTGGGTGTGGTGCAGTGTGGACGAGCTCAGCTCATGGACGGACAGGGCCTTCTCCACCTGAAACACCAGACACGGGAGAGAGGTCAGCATGCGGCTTCAATGTGGTTCGTTCAGGAACGCGCGCAGTTCGAATGCTGCAAGATGTTCCTAGTTGACCGTGCCACAAGTGAACATCCAAATCCATCACGCAGCTTGTGTACAAGCACAGCATTGCTGCCACAATGAACTGAACATGATTAAGAAGTAAAATGTTCAATTGTTCAGCTAAGACACCTTTCAACTTCAAGGCTTTGGTCTGGAGGGAAAACCTCTGAAAGGACAACCTTGTTGGCCTCAACCCCATCATTTACCATCTGAATTATCATAGCTAATATTTCTTCACCAATGCCCGTCTTTATTTCAGCTGTGTTGGGTATTAGTTGGATGATACTAGGTACCAACCCAATCTCGCTGTCGAGTCATCGATTTAGGATTTGAGGTCATTCAAATAGAGTTAAGTTAGGCGATAGAAAAAAATCGGACAATGTCAGACAAATACATCTACACACTAACCCTGTATCAAGTAAATGGCAATCATAAATGTTTCGCTCTTTTCAAAGAATCTCGATTGATTATAATCTCTGAGAACATACTTTTTGCATTTCTTGGGTCTGCCATCAGGCCAAACCTAAAACCGGGTCTTATGCAAGAAGTCTACGCACACAAAGTAACTAAACACTCCAAGTAAAGCGCACGCGTCTACCTCCAGGGCCGACAGGGCTCCGTCACGGTCCTGCTTGTTGGCCAGCACCAGCACGGGCACGCCCTGGTTCTCCGGGGAGCGGCTGATCCGGTGGAGCTCCACCTTGGCCTCCTCCAGCCGCTCCGGCTCGGCCGCGTCCACCACGAACACCAGGCCGTCGGTGCGCCGCGTGTACGACTTCCACAGCGGGCGCAGCTTCTCCTGCCCGCCCACGTCCCACACCTGGAAGGTGGTGCCGCCCGCCTTGGCGTTGCCCATGGACACCTTGATGCGCTCCATGTTGAAGCCCTTGGTGGGGATGGTCTCCACAAACTCCCGCAGCTTGAGCCGGTACAGCAGGGAGGTCTTGCCGGCCGAGTCCAGGCCGATCACCACCACGTGTAGCGACTGGAAGCTGGGCAGGAAGGGGGTGTTGGGGGCAATCTCGGTCAACTGGTTCCCCATAGTTCTCTGGATGGGTCAAAGTTGAGAAGGGACTCTTCTTTGGGGCTCGTGAGGATATAGGGTAGGGTATCCTTTGGTAGTTATTTCCAGATGGAGGGCTTCCCAACGACTGCTTTCACCAGATGGTGAGGACTCTTGAGGAAGATAGTCACTTGTCGTGACTGAGCATTCACACCTCTGATGATCCAACTTCAAAGGGCTAATGAAGACCCCCCTCTCAGAGGATAGACAGAAAGGGATGTGCCGTCGCCTGAGACCTGGTGGAAGCGGGGAAATAAGCCGAATTTATGAGTCAGCTATTTGAACGAGGCTGTTAGTCATTAGGAACACAGTGAGAGCTCAAGTCACGGTAGACGGGCCCCGATTCTTGACGAGGTCTTACATTAAAGTGAAGCGTACTAACACACGTTCAGATGATATTAACCAAGTGGAACCGAGCTGACTGCACGCTTCAAAAGAAAATAGGTTCAGCTAAGCTTTGAGTCTTTCATTGCAGTCACAGCAGGAGAGCCGTCGTATTAGCGACGCTGAGGTTGCGCTCCGTGCTGTTGGAGGCTGTTTGTCTCCCGCAGAGCTGGGCAAACACGGCCTGATCATATCTAATCTTGAGCCACGGTCCTACTGATTATTACTGGCATTTAGTTAACGATAGTGTCAACGAGCTTTTACAAAAACAAATGAGTGGCATTAACCCCAGAACAACTACCATTAACAATCGTGAAAGTAACCTTTCATTATCAAAGTTATTTTAGTTAGGTTAACATTTTCTCGAACCAAATCCTCTACAAAAGCAGCACACAACGCGCTACAAAACGCGATATATCAAAGTATATTTTGCTGTATTCCTTCAACAACAAATACAACTCACCTGTGTGATAAACGCCGCTTCTTTAAACTTTCAGCTTATCTCCAGAAAAAGGTCGAGGAATGCAAACAATTAATCACGAAACTATTTTTTCCCGTAGCGTTGGTTAAGCCGCGCGTCTTAAGAGATGCGATCAGGCTGCGTCTCCCACTGCGACTGGTACCGAGGCGGCGCGCGGCCGAGGAACACCCAGCCCCCCGCGCCGTGACGTCACACACCCGGCATCGGGTCGGCGAATGGGGAGAGAGAAAAAGAGAGAGAGAGAGAGAGAGAGAGAGAGAGAGAGAGAGAGAGAGAGAGAGAGAGAGAGAGAGAGAGAGAGAGAGAGAGAGAGAGAGAGAGAGAGAGAGAGAGAGAGAGAGAGAGAGAGAGAGAGAGAGAGAGAGAGAGAGAGAATGTACAGTTTATTTTCCAAGACTAATAAGCTCTTTTTAATTGAGTCAAGAGAGAAACTACAGCATTTAAGACTAACGTGTCTCTTTTGTTTGGTTATTATCAACGTCGAAAGCAACTCAATTGAATTGATTGATAGGCCTATCATATTTTATTCATGGATATCTATTTTGCTAAATATAATATAGAACGTCTGTATTAGCTTTAGGTTTAGGTTTTATACATGGAGAGTTGTATACCGTGGTGTGTTGCGGGCTGATGTCTCTGGGGGGTGAAGTTAATTGACTTTACCCTAGAGACCCATACAGTGGCAACGAGAAACAAACAGGGAAGTTACTGTGAACAACCTTTTCCCCACCACATGCAGACCAACACCGAGTGGGTCAATTATTCAGGTCAGATCCCTGTATCAAACAGCTCATATCTAGAACAGAATAGAGTAGCTTTAAGACCATGACCCAAATAAGAAGCAGAGATAGTTATATGTAAGTAGCCTGCAGCAGGGAAGCAGGGAAAGCCAAAGAAAAGCAACCAAACATACAACAGTATCCAACAATTCTTCTATCAAACCAGGAAATATATGTATAAAAAAAAAGAAATTCCCATTTAGTGTGATTGTGTTAATTGTGCGTTCATATGATACAGAAGCCATCTGTATCCCAGGGACCCAGAAAGGATGAGGTCAGCACAGATCGGTGATGTAATGGTTCAGCTGCCCTGTTTACATACTGATGACTTCAGTGCGCTCTTACCATGAATGGAGTCTTCATGGCCCTTCACACACTAACGGCGCGTGTGTGTGTGTATGTAAATATACATTGGGGACATTTGCATGATGTGCATGCGTGTGCATGTCTGTACATGTACTCGTCTTTTGGCTGGGTGTGTGTGTGTGTGTGTGTGTGTGTGTGTGTGTGTGTGTGTGTGTGTGTGTGTGTGTGTGTGTGTGTGTGTGTGTGTGTGTGCGCACGCGCTTCTGTCTGTTTGTTGGAGAGAGGTCATGAGACATGCGGTCACTAGCTCTATCTGGCGTCCATAGATTCAGATCTGATCCTTCTGAACCAGTGTTCGGCTCCATTCATTAATATGCCGTGTGCCTTAGCCTTTAGCTGGTGAATCAGGTGGTACACTCTATGGGACAAACTGTCCCTAGCGTTCATAATTATTCACCGCCGACAGGGTGAAGCGTCCAACTCATAAAGTGTGGGCAGAAAACATCTCAACAGTCAAATAATTGGGATCTCAAAAGGGAAAAGATGGCTTTTCAGACTATTATAGAGATACAGATGGCTTTACAGACAAGGGTATTACTAGCGGGTCGCTAGCTGGCATTATGCAACTGCATCACATTGTACCGGGGCATTCTATTCTGGGGACTGTTTGTTTATGTGTGTGTGCATGTCCTGATATGTGCGTGATCGTGAATGTGATGAATGCATTTCACTCCAGGATACGTGGATAGCTTGTGTGAAATATTGAGTGACAGAGAGAGAGAGAGAGAGAGAGAGAGAGAGAGAGAGAGAGAGAGAGAGAGAGAGAGAGAGAGAGAGAGAGAGAGAGAGAGAGAGAGAGAGAGAGAGAGAGAGAGAGAGAGAGAGAGAGAGAGCATGTCAGCAGTCTGTCCATCAAATAAAGAGGCTGTGTGCCATCTAGGTCAAGTGTGAGTGTCTTAATTGTACATATTTGCACATCACACACACATAGACACAGATA
>NC_082383.1:21766077-21773577 GCF_031168955.1 Gadus macrocephalus
ATATATATATATATATATTGCACATATTTATATTTACACACACATATATATACACATATATATATATACATATATATGACTCTGTGGCTGTCACAATGCTTTCATAGCCTATACATTAGCTATACGTTTGCCTATTTTGAGTGTATATAAATATAAATGAGATCGAACCTTGCAACTATGCAGCGTTGATGCACCATGTTTGAGTGGCACTGCTCTGCAACACTCTCCCCTTACGAGTTCCACACTCTCCCCTTACGAGTTCCACATTAACATGCACCCTGTTATTCCTTCAGTCCGCAGAGAAGCCCAGCGGGGACGACCCCACCCTGTCCGTCCAGAGGGAGCCGACAGCGCCCCCGGCAGGTACAATCACGTCATGAAGACGCCTCAGGCTAACTCAAACACAGACGGGACTTGTCTCCCTTTCCACAAAGTGCACATTTTTTGCAACCCTCAATTCATTCATTTATCTCTGAAAGCCAGTGCGGAGACATGACATTCACCACATGGCCGACGTCCAGACATGATCTGTATCACAGGGCGTTCTCAGACACACGCGCACGCACGCATACGCCTATAACACACTAAAGGCTATTTAGCATGTTACAGTTGGGTTGACCCGGCTGTTTGGCTCCAAGAGCCAAGAAAGACAATGCATAGCGGGCCAGGGGTGGACTGTGTGTCTGTAATGGGCTCATGAATAACTCCGGCCTTCTGGAGGGGTCTTTAGAAGCCCCCCTAGGGGTCTCGTTTACTAAAGTCAACGCTAGCAGCAGGTCACTAGCAGGACATTTGCATACACAAGCCGGGTAACAACAAGACACAAGCACACACACCCACCCACACAGACAGAGGCACACACACACACACCAACACAGAGACACACACCAACACACACGTACACACACACACACAGACAGACACACACACACACCAACGCACGTACACACACACCCACCCACCCACACAGACAAAGACACACACACGTACACACACCCACCCACTCAGACAGAGGCACACACACACCAACAGAGAAAGAGACACACACAGACAGAGACACACACACACACACCCACACACACCCCACACGCATTTACATTTAGACATTAACATTAAGGGCATTAAGCAGACATTTTTAACCAAAGCGACTTACAATAAGTACATTTGTCAGACAGAGACACAGAAAACAAACAGACAGACAGACACACACACCAACAGACACCCACACAGACAGAGACACACAAAAAACACACACACAGAGAGACACACAAAACACACACACAGAGAGACACACAAAACACACACACACACACACACACACACACACCCCCCCCCCCCCCCCCCCCGCGCTGGCTGAGGTGGCTCCGCGGTGGTCCGTCACCAGCAGGCCTGCTGAAAGATGCATGTGAGGCCGAGGTGTCACCCCAGGCAGGGAGCACAGACCTGGGCTCGGGTGGCAGTAATCAGGGTGCGCACGGAGGACTGGAAACCTGAGATTTTAGGTCCGCTGCCGCAGCTCCCGTTCTCCGGGGGCGGGAGGAGCCAGTAGAACACGATTCAGTCAAGCCTTTGGTGTATTGAGCTTCATTTACAGGCAGGACAGCCATCTTGTTACGTTAACAAATGATTGTTCGGAAGTTTGAGAGGAGAGCTCACACACATATTGTGGTTTTATTTAGTAAGTAGGAGGCATATAATAATGATAAAATATACACACACACACACGAAGAGACACACACACACACACACAAACACACACGAAGAGACACACACACACACACACACACACACACACACACACACACACACACACACACACACACACACACACACACACACACACACACACACACACACACACACACACACACACACACACACACACCTCTTGCAAAAGCCTCAAAGAAAGGCATGCCTACATTTTTTTATGGTTGTTTTTATATTGTTCTCAGAGCCAATGAGATTGTTTTCCTCAGCACGCAAGGTCTCTTGACGCGTCTCTCTTTCAGACGGGAGCCAATGCCCGGACTGTCAACGCAGGCAACAGTCCGCCGACATCCAGTACGGGGCCAAGATCCCCGACCGATACACCGTAAGAGTCTGTTCTGAGTCCGCTGAGAAAACACGATTGCCGGCGTGACAGAATTTCGCCGAAATTTGATTGCCCTAATTTTTTGATTGTATATATACTAACGGACCGGTTCTATTTTTCTGTTTCCAGTCATTACATTACAAACAGCAGTGGTAAAGAAGACCAGGGTTTGTCCACAGGTTAACAGGGGAAAAGGCACTGAAACGACTTGGCCACAAAGGAGACCTGGCGCCACCTGGAGGCAAAAGACAACATTACAACGACGTGGAGTAGCTTTAAGACACATACTGTACAGTGGTATGAGTGCTTCATTAGAAAACTAATTACATCTTGCATGCTACAATACGCATGTACAAAAGGTGAGGTAATTTGTATCAGCAGCTGTTTGGTGACATTAAATATTCTGAACGGCACTTTGGCACTGTGACGTAGCATTCAATGGTTCTCGTATTTGGGTGAACCGCGAGTACTTCAATCCTTAAAACACAAGGCATGATGGGTAACGATCCTGATTGGGGGGGTGAGTCCCGGCCTGAAAAACACCCAGAACACTTGCTAAGTTTGGTTTAATGAATGCATGACCAGGTGTGCTGCTGGTTTGTTCGCATGAACCCACAGAAAGGATCTTCTGGGGCAGGAGATGAGGAGAGTGGATGAAACACCGCGTCTGTACATTGTTATAGAGTTTCCACCTTTCCTTTCACCCTGTTCCTGAGAAGTTGCAGTATGGTAAATCAACAAGAGAACGTTTAGTTTATATTTCAGTTGTCAGAACGGCTAAACTCTTGAGCCTTGTCGGCATGGTAACCGACGACACAGCATCAACTTGCACAATAAGACCCAAGAGTGTTGGATTTGAATGTAGTGACTTTAATTAGAGACAGATACATTTGTACTTCACATACAATGTCAATAAAGTGCAAATGAGAAGAGGAAAATGATGAACCATGATTAATCTACTATACGCCTCTCGCCCGGTCCCCTGAACACTTCCGGGCTATACTTGAAGTGTTATTGTTCACAGCGACCCTACACCCTGATAAAACAAAGAGGCTTAGGTGTTGAGGAGTGCAGGACACTCATCAGCGTATTTTACAAGAACCTTTGTCGGCGTACTGTTACATTTGTGGAATGTGTACAGCAGTTGGTTAAATTAAAGGCGGTTTGACAGTCTGTCTGACTAAATATTGTTCAACAGTATTGACAAGATGATACAAATCAAAACAAGTTCCAGCTCAAAACCAAGGGATGCATGACTTAACTTCTGGAGGAATATTCGCTAACAACAAGCAAGTTCCATCAGGGTTGCCCTTTTAATAAAAAATAATTCAATAAAATAAGATTTAGGAGCAAAGAGATGTATTTAGTGATTGTATCTCAGCAATGACTCCTAATAAACCATATGCTTGAATAGTGGGCAAACTTCCCCTTTGTCTCATTACAAACGATGTAAGAAAAACTCCTCTAAAACCACAGTCCCCGTGCAATGGACTAACACTTGGGACTAATTTGTTGGGATTTCGTTCCACAAAACTCAGGCAATCTCTTTTTATGAACAGCAACTGTATTGTTGAGGGCCAACCGTTTGTTAGTTAAGTATCTTGAACAGTAGGACACATTTTTTGGTATAAAAAAGAAAGAATTTTTGGGCACGGGCTAGGATAAAATAGGTGTACCGTTACTGCAATCCAACCACTTAAACCAAAGCGTCATCATAAATATCCAAACATAGAAGAAAACAAGGATCAGGTTTCATCAAGATGTAACATATATAAATATTAATTTAGCAGCTTAACCAGATGAAGTAAACATTTGAGGAAAAAATAAATAAAACAATTCCTTTTACCATTTTTCACCCTTAACATGTAATGAAAATCGTTCTCATCACAATCCAAAACAGAATGGATACATCGTCCAAAATATTTCCATGACGAGCAACTCTGACTTTGTGTGCGGCTGCAATTGACGATTCAGACTCGGGTTTAAAACTAGATTAAACCGTATTTAAGTGCCAGAGGTCAGGGATTCACAACAGAACTCCAACGCCCCAAAAAGTTCATCTCAAGTGGAAAAAAACATAAAAACGAAAAAACAAACATCTCCTTTATAACATTTACAACAAACGAACACAGCGGTGACGAAGCGGAGTCAGATCTAGCCAAAACAGAAAGTGCAAGCTCCAATAAATACTAACCAAAGCTCTTTCCCTTCATCTCGCACTTCCACACACATATCGAGCTTTCGACGCGCTGGGAGCGACCGAGAACCGCCTCCCAGCGCATCGGACACACATTCACAGCTTTCTCCAGCGTGACGCGTGCTTCTCTTCCCTCTGGCTCCCTCTTGCGTCCAGTTGTGCAAATTGCGAAGGACCTGACTGTATGATATCTCAATTCACTTTAAAACATGGACTAGTTACACAACTATACAATCTTATTATAATTTCACTTTCCCCATTGAAATTATACATATATATATATTATATATATTTGTATATATATAATATATAAACAACCAAATATACAAGTGAACAAATAGCTACAAGTGGATGAGGTAAATACAAGAACGATGATATGCGACGGCGAGAATGATTAAGAACTGCGTACCCTGTGATCCCTCCAGCCAACTTGAGGCCAGCCGCCACACTATGCAAACTATGCGAGTGTGAGCACCCAATGTGTTCTTCCTTATAAATCTTAAGCACGATACAACTATTGAGGTCTCAGGCGCCTCTATTTTTAACCTATCGGTAGTAGAGGCTCTGCGAGATGGGGGACGGCGGTGTCTCTCCCTGTGACGTAGCGCGAGTGACTGGACTGTGGTGGAATGCTTTCGTCATGTTCTCCCTCAGGATCGACGTGGCGTTTACTGCGCATTCCTCGGTACGGTAACGCGGTTGTTCATGCGATTCGTCTGTGTGTGCCTGTGTGTGTTTGCGTGCGTGCGACGTGTTTACCGGGTGAAAAGTTCATTTGACTGGGCAGTCTGGTGGAAGTGGGTGGTCATCGTTGCGACGGGGACAGGACCAGTTGAAGGACATCTTTAACAGGCCATGCGCCCCGGAAAGACCGGAACCGTGCTTTAGCCCCCGACCCACCCACACACTGCAGGGAGGAGTTAAACTGCCCCCCCACCCTCGAGACTAACAGCAGTACTTGGAATGACATTTTATTTTTTCGACACATTTCGGTCCAGAGTTCCATGTTGAAGGTCAGGTGTGACCATGGCCGTTTGTGTGTGTGTGTGTGTGTGTGCGTTAACCATGGATGCGAGATGACACAGAGTTGAGTCTTTTCTGTAACCCATGGCTACCACAACGTCTTAAGTGATTGGCTTGGTGGGAGAGGCAGGAAGTGGAAGAGAGAGAGAGAGAGAGAGAGAGAGAGAGAGAGAGAGAGAGAGAGAGAGAGAGAGAGAGAGAGAGAGAGAGAGAGAGAGAGAGAGAGAGAGGAGAGAGAGAGAGAGAGAGAAAAGAACGAGCGCGTACATGGAGAAAAGGAACCCTGCAGTCCTCTCTCTAGCACCATTCGTCTTCTCGCGCGTCCCCCCATCTCTTCCACATCGCCATGGTTACCGCGACAACACCCACATCGACCCAGGGTCACTGGCTCGGCCCGCTCCAGAGGTGAGAGTGACCACCCCCCTCCCATCAGTAGCCGGTGGAGGAGGAGAGAGAGCGTCTGAGAGACCACCCCCTCCCCCCCCCCCCCAGTCAGTAGCGGGTGAGGGGAGTGTCTGAGAGACCCCCCCCCCCCACTCCGTCAGTACCCCCCCCCGGTCAGTAGCGGGTGGAGTACCAGTCGTTGTCGGTCATCTGCACCAGCTCGTTGACCACGTCCAGCAGGTTGAAGCCGTGCTTCCTCAGCAGCCTCTGGTTCAGGGTGCGGTCGCTGAAGCCCATCTCCACCAGCACGGCCGTCATGGTGTCCTGGGTCGAGGCGTCTACCGGGGGCTGAGGGGCGCAGAGACAAGAGGTATGGGTCAGCGGTATTAGTATGGAGCTAATCAGTCCCTCATGGATTTCACAGGCCTTTTTTGAGATTGTTGCGGCCTAAATACCTGATGTTGCGTTAGGTTTTCCAAAAAGTTGAGTTGAAAGTTGCATTGTTTTTTAGGTTTTTGTTACGATACAGTGCGAGAGGAAGTGAAAGTTGCGATTTTCCTGAAGGTCAATCTTAAGTTATTACTGCAATTTTCCCAGCGTAATTTGTTAAATATTAAGTTAATACTGAAAAAAACATTAATTAAAAGAACAAAAACACTGAGAAATGGTCCTATGAATAATTGATTCTTGAGTCTTTCTGAGCTGGCAATTGACTTGGATGCAACAGCCTCTGCAACATCTGTAGTTCTGTAGTTATGTTTCGCGTGGCAAAATGCTTATCAATAGAAGATTTCCGCTCATGTTCCACCACAATGTTGCATGTAGTGCAAATAATTTTCTCCCGCTTTCATGTAGAATACCAGGATACTGCTTTTTGTGATCTTTCGCAGTTATCTTGGTTGGCAAGTGTGAAACGTTGGACGCGCACATGCTGCATGAATGCTTGACTCGCTTGAACGTAGTAAACACGGAAGTAAGGTGGAAGGTAGTTTGTCGACGTCAGTTCAAGACGACGCCAATGATTGGTCAAATTTGCAAAAAAGTTGCGGTGATTGGTTAAAATTGCGACACCGCCCAGAATTTGCGGTGATTGGTTGATGTTGCGTTGAAGTTGCAAATCGCAACATCGCGAAATCCTGGAGAGTCTGGCTAATATGGAGTCGCTCGCTACGGTGGAATGACGATGTGACAGTAGGGATGAAGAATTATACGGTGGAATCTAGTTTATCATAACCTACACCTTTTACATTATCCTGCTATAAATGTATATATTATGTGATAATAATATAAAGCAAATTTTATCTCATCCATCTTATCATTCTACTTTAATCATTATTTGTATTGTATATTGATATATTATATACTATATGAACATTTTGGTTTCAGCTATAGTAATCTGCGCTATTCCAGAATTTCACCAACTTTAGTTTTATATTGTGTAATCAAAAGTCCATTTATGTGTATAGATGCGTATTCATCCATGTCCTCGTGGAACAAACGGGTGTTCACGCGCTACAATGGTTTGGTTCAAACGGTCTGATCCATTGGCTACATGAACCTCGCTGGCCGTCCAAACGTTAGTGAGGAGAGTTCTCCCCGGAGACGGATCCCCAGCTAACACAGACAGGTGTGGGGGGCTGGGGGGGGGGGGCTCACCTGGGTGGGACCCTGCCCTGTGCACAGCGCCTTGTAGGCGGAGGCGGCCACAGACAGCGCCCCCTTCACCAGCTCGTCTGTGATTCCTGGATGGCTGGGACAAAAACATAGTTTTATTAAAATAATTTAAACGAATTAAAATAACATA
>NC_082383.1:21776077-21781738 GCF_031168955.1 Gadus macrocephalus
CTCCCGTGTGCGGCGGGCACGTATGAGATGGTTGCATCGACGTCTCGATTGCTGAGCTGATTTTCTTCTATCAGAGCGGGCGAGTGCTTAATCTGGCAACCCGTAGTTCTTAAAGAATCTGGCAACCCCTGGTTCTTAAAGTAACGGACAACCGGATCCGAATCGGCCAAATGACCATCAAACATTGCAGGAGTGTATCCTCTACCCGCATGTAAAATATCTAGAATAAAGTAAAAAGTATGTTTATATACATCTAAAAAAAAAAAACAGCGAATCTCAGTCTTGAAAGGACTCTTGGTGATATGGGAGCGATCCGAGTCCCCCCCCTCTCATTGTTTGTGCACCTCAAACCCTGAAACGTTTTTTCTTCAGCTGGTAATGTGAGGTACGAGTGTATAATCAACGCACGTGATTAACGTACGGTAATCGGTCACCGCTTTGCTACGTAGCCAGGAGGGGGAATAGACTCTGCACATTTAAGCAGTTTGAAGGTATAGACCACCCTGCTGCAGGTGCTTTATGCACACCTTGATAACCCATAATAACATAATAATGGTGATTTACGGAATTTCTATTGTCCATCATTTTTATGTTGAATATATTGAAGTACTATCTGTTATTTTAAACCGTGATGTTCTCATGGCTAATTGTGCTTAGTTTGGAAAGACAATGTAGGCCAAAGGGATGGTGGGATCTGATTGGCTGACCCGGTTGGTTTGGCTGTAGCTAATCCAATTGGCTGCAGAGAAACCTTTTAATGACGTGCGCACTGCGCACGCCCCTCGACCAACACTGCTGCCTGCAGGCTTAGCAGATCGTATCAGAGAGGTGTATACTGTCTGGCTGTGCAAGGCCAGTACCTAAGAACAACATTACACACATCTAGAAAACAGTCTGGACACAATCCAGACAAAATTGAAACACAATCTATAAAACAATCTAGACCCAATCTAGACCCAATCAAGACACAACCTTAGACACAATGTAACAACAGCCTTTATGCAATCTAGAGACAATCTAGAGACAATCTAGAAACAATCTCGACCCAATATAGACACCATGTAACAACAGCCTTTATGCAATCTAGACCCAATGAAGAGACAATCTAGAAACAATCCAGACCCAATCCAGACTCAATCCAGACCCAATCCAGACCCAGTCCAGACCCAATCCAGACCCAATCCAGACCCAATCCAGACCCAGTCCAGACCCAATCCAGACCCAATCCAGACCCAGTCCAGACCCAATCCAGAAACAATCCAGACCCTATCCAGACCCAATCCAGACCCAGTCCAGACCCAATCCAGACCCAGTCCAGACCCAGTCCACCTACAGTCCAGACCCAGTCCACCTACAGTCAGGCTCCCTCCCCAGGGCAGACCGAAGCCCTTCTCCCGGGGTGGGGGTTCCACGGTGCGACCGTTACCTGTGAGCCTGCGCTCCCCCGTCAGCGTGGCCCTGGAGGGGCCCGGGGCCGAGCCGGGCCCCGGCGGCGGGGCCCGCGGACAGCGGCCCCGGGAGGCAGGCCTTCAGGGGGGTGGGGAGGGACGCCTTCAGGCCCGAGGGACAGGTGTCCGGCCTCCGGTCGCTGTGGGGGCTCTTCACACACAAAGACACCGAGCCGCCCTGGGCCGCGGGCCGTACCACTGTGAGGAGGGGAGGAGGGGGGTTTAGGAGATTTTCAGAGATTTTCAGGATAATTACCCTCGCTAATTTTTTACTCGTTTTTTTTTAATTATTTTTTTATTTTTTATTTTATTGAACGCAGAGCATCTCAAAAGAAGGAGAGAGGCAAACAGCAAAACAGTATGCATAACAATACAATTCTAAAATAACTTTAATCAAAATATGTTGAGCATAATATTTTTTTTATATAATTACAAATAGATTTCATAATGAAAGTGATAGTAAAATGATCAAACTCGCTCCACTACTGATTGCTCGGACTCTCGTCCATCCGCTACCTTTGCTGTGGCCGGGGCGTGTCCCTCGGACAGGGGCGTGGTCAGGGCCTCCTCCAACGTCAGAGAGCCAATCACGGTCTCACACACAAACTGGGTCCCGCTGAGGTCGCCTCCCCCTTCCTCCTGGGCAGGCACGCCCCCACCACTCCCTCCGCTCCTGGCCCTCCCCCTTTGGTGCATCTTGGGAAAAGAGTGATTGGATGAGCAAGGGGGCCCCCCCCCCCCCGAGTAAAGACCTTGCTTTCCGTCCTAGTGAAGGGGTGCACAACTCTGCTTTCCGTCCTAGTGAAGGGGTGCACAACTCGCATGAGACACACCCGTGTCTTCCGACATTGTTCGGGGACATTCCTGCAGGTAGAAAAAGAGCCGGCTGATATAAAAACGTGACGGCGGCCGTCTTTTATGAAGGGGGTGCGGGCGGGGGGGGGGGGGGGGGGGCCGGTCGCTGAGCTCCACGGCGGATGTTTTCGGCGTGGTCATGAATGTGTGACGGCGACCGGTGTGTTTCTGAAATGCAGGGCGTGGAGGGGGGGGGCGTACGTACGCAAAGCTACTCTAACGAAGGCGGGCCGGTTCCGTCCCCCGGGGCCCGGTCCCAAGACGGGGCCCTCGCCGGGGCGCCCCCCCCAAAAAAAGCCTCAATTACCCGTGGAGCCAGTGGCGCCCTCAGACTCCGCCTGGATCAACCCCAAAGGGGAGGAGCTCCCGTCCTGTGGGGGGGCCACTGGACGGACGGGGAGGGTGGGAGCACGGGGGGGGGGGGGGGGGGGGGGGGTGGTGACGGATGGATGGGTGCAAAGGTCGATGGATGAATGTGGGGATGAAAGAGAGAGAGAGAGAGAGAAAGCACGTTTATTGAGGTCGGCTGTGGCAGGCGGCGGAGACGTTGTCCGGCTGTGTGGGAGGCGGAGAGCGTGTGCTGGTGATGGGTGAGGGTCATGTTGGAGGGGGGGGCGGGGGTGTGGGGGGGTGAGGCTGTAGGGTGTTACCTGCGGGCGAGGTGTTGGGGACGCTCTCCAGCTCCTGCACAATGTTGATGTCCAGCAACTCAAAGGACAAAAGGTCCTGACACGGGAAAGAGAAGAAAGACAGTCCACACGACGAATGGAGATCTCAGATTGAGGCATTACATTATGAACCCCTCCCTTCTTGGTTCTTTCCCATTCCGATCGGCCAACCATCGCAACCCAGACGTACAGGACACTACAAGCCAGTATATAATATAATATTTACGCTCTACGTCTATGTAGGGCTGGGTGATTAATCGAATTTTGATCGCGATTTCAGCGTCAAACGATCACAAAATTTATATAATTTTTTTTATGTTTTATAGAAAGGGCAGAACAGCTGAATACATATCTGTATATCATTTTAGATTTGAACACTTTCTTTTTGACCATTTTGTGTATTTAAGGCGGAATGTCAAAGTCCTCAGTTACAATGTTTTTTTTGGGAGAGACATGCTGAATAAATACAACATGTTTTCAAACTCAAAAAATTTGTTTGAATAATCGTGATTTCAATATTGACCAAAATAATCAGGATTATGTTTTTTCCCCATAATCGAGCAGCCCTGCGTCTATGTATTCTTGATCAGGAGATCTGTGCGTGTGGCTGGGTACCAAACCCAAATACTTACATAAAAAGAGTTAACCAAGTGTTAGTGGCGTTGGCAGCGCTACTGAAACTGTTCCACTGAAGACCCAAAGTGCAGGCCCTACCTGTGCAGTGAGCAGGTCCACAGACGGGATGTAATACTCCTCCTGGTCCACCGAGACCAGGGCCTGGTCCCGGGTCGCAGGGCAGGGGTTCCCGTCATTGGACACGGGGTTCTTACCCTGTGGACGGAAGGCCTTTTTCAAATATATATTTTAGGCCAGCGGTTGTCAAAGTTTTGACAGCTGAGGGCCAATTTAGGAACCGAAAATTTGACTGAGGGCCGCCAAAGGAAAAAAAAAACTGGCGGGAAACGCCGTCAGCATCCCAATGGTGAAAAAAAAACATTGCACCGTGGACCTCTGGGAGTGAGGTCAAGTGAGGTCTAAATCACGAAACTGAGGTTCATCCTTTCAAAGTAATGAACAGGCGGATTAAAACCAACAAATGTAACAGGATTTAATTGAAAGCTAGAGAGAATTGACTTTTTTTTCTGTATGTCATTGCGGGCCGGCAGGAATGTTTCTGCGAGCCGCCATTGGCCCGCGGGCCTCAATTTGAGGACCAATGTTTTAGGCCATTAGCAGACGGCGGAGTTAGCCACGCAAGTTGATTGGTTGATTGAATCAATCCATCCATCCATCCGTCCGTCCATCGCCACGGTAACCGGGGTCCGTTACCTGTGGGGTGACGCAGGGCGAGACCAGGATCCCATCGGCCATCATGGCGGCGGGGGCCTGGGGGTCCACCACGATGCTGCACCACACCCGGGGCCCGAACTGCTCGCCGGCGTGGGCCAGCCGCCAGTGGGAGGTGTAGGAGCCCTCCACGCTGGGGGCGCACAGGGCCACGCTCACCACGCCCACCTACACACGCACAGGGGCCACACACACACACAGGGGCCGGGTTACACAAGGGCCCGGGGCCACACACACACACAGGGGCCGGGTTACATCAGGTCGTTGCAGAGCAAAGTCTGAATATTTTGGGAGATATTTGGGAGACTTTTTTGGGCCTTCAGCCATTCATCTCGTCTTATGATGTCATATCTGGGGGCCGGAGTCTTGTCTCACCTGACCGGGTTGGAGGAAAGGAACGGACACTTCCCTCCAGCGATCGCCAGAACCCACGGCAAGGTTCCCCCACATGAACTTGAGCTGCAGGACAGAACAGGGAGCGAGAGGACCGGACATCATCAGGTACGATACGATGACATTAACCAGGTAGCATGACGGCATGAGGCATGAGGCATGATCGAGCTCGGATACCTCGGACGAAAAATCGCAACTTCTGCTTCTTTGGTCGATTTTTATTATACAACATATAGCGTTATTCATGTGATCATCCATTCTCCCTCTATTATAGGTGCTAATTGAATTTGCACTTAAGGTCGGAAGGTTGACAGAAGAGACAAAGTCTCTTCTGTCAACCCAACCCTTAAACAGGAAGCTAACTCCTTAAGAAGTTTTATCCTCGATGCAGCTTTGGTTCGGTCACCGGAGGATCATGAGTTGGGGTTACCATGGAAACGGGAAAACCCGATATCAGACTGCAGACACAGCTCACAAATAAATCACTCCTGCCTTGATTTTCGGATGAGTCACACGACGTCCAATCTGCTGGGCTTGGGTCTGGTTTCAAACCTGCTGCTGTTTTTTTCATCTTTAAACGTAATAATTTGTCTAATTGGTTACTGGTTACGGAAAATAGTCTGGAATAGGTTCCCAATTAAAGGATGTATCAGCGATTCTGGGCCGAGACATAAATGAACATCAATCAACATCCTATCTTTCCTCACGATCGGCTAGCTGCCTTTGCTCCGAGATCCGAGGGGCGGGGGGGGGGGGTACCTTGGTGTCTGCGTTCCAGCTGGCCGTGCCCGTGTTCCTCATCTTCCAGTACTTGATGAACTTGGTGGCGGGGCGGAGCCGCGTCCCGTCGGGAAGGTTCTCGTCCAGGAACACCGCCGTCATGGCGGGCGCCGCCAGACGGACACGGCGCGCTTTGGACGTCTGCGGAGAGAGGGGGGGGAGACCGTCAG